>NW_007257534.1:204891-217384 GCF_000164805.1 Carlito syrichta | reverse complement strand
CCCACCAGGTCAAGGTTGCAGTGGCCGGGAGCGGCCACTGCACTCCAGTCTGGGTGGCAGAATGAGACCCCCAACTCAAAAAAAAAAAAAAGAAAGGATCGCCGGAGCCCAGCAGGTTGATGCCAGGGTGGCCATGAGTGTGCCACAGCACTCCAGCCTGGGTGACAGAGTGAGAGGCACCAACTCAAAAAAAAAAAATCTTAGAATAAAAAGTCATGTAATGTTGACCTCTATCCGAATTTGGGCAGACATAGTGGTTCAAAGTAAAAATACACATGGAATCAAGAATAAACACACGTGGAATCAAGTTCAGCTGTAACCTTACTTGGTGGGCATTCTTGGGTAAGTTAACTTCTCCACGCCTGATTTTAAATAACAAACATATATGAAAGCTCTCAGCATTGTGTTTAGTGCATATATTCTCAGTAGATGTTGACTTATAGCCAGGCATGACAGCTCACACCTATAAGTGCGCACTTTGGGAGGCCAAAGTGGGAGGATAGCTTGAGGCCAGGAGTTTGAGACCTGCCTAGGCAATATAGTAAGACCTTGTCGCTACAAAAAAAGAAAAAAAGCTGGATGTGGTGGCATATGCCTATAGTCCCAGCTACTCAGGAGGCTGAGATGGGAGGATCAGTTGAAACCAGGAGTTTGAGGCTGCAGTGAGCTATGATTGCTCCACTGCACTCCAGCCTGAATGACAGAGCAAGACTCTATCTCAAAAAAAAAAAGTTGACTTATTATTATTATAATAAACTCATTAGTATAATAATGGTGCCTATCTGAGATAAAATGTATCTGAACTCAGCTACTTGTAATTTCAAACATTCATTCCTTAATCATTTTAATTGGTTAATATTTTTGTGGCACTCCCCTCCCTGTGCCAAGAATGGCTCTAGAAGTTGGAAATATTATTTTTTATTTATTTATTTATTTTTGAGTTGGAGTCTCACTCTGTCGCCCAGACTGGAGTGCAGTGGCCGCTCCCGGCCACCGCAGCCTTGACCTGCTGGGCTCCGGTGATCCTTCCGTCTCAGCCTTCCAAGTAGCTGGAATTACAGGCATGCGCTACCACGCCCGACTGATTTTTTGATTTATTGTAGAGATGAGGTCTCGCCTGCTCAGGTGGGTCTCGAACCCGCGGGCTCAGGCAATCCACTTACCTCAGCCTCCCAAAGGCGCGGGATTACAGGCTGAGCCACCAAGCCTGGCTAGGGAATATTATTTTTAAAGGGTGAGACCCAGATCTCCACTGCAAGAAGCTTGGACTAACTGGGCAGGACAGAAGTTGACAATCGCAAAAGAAGATAGTCCATCTGTAACAAAGGAACGAGGAAAAAACACAGAGGAGGAAGCCCTCAGAGCTACCCAGGATGGGGGCAGGGGGTGGGGTGGAGCACATAAGCTTTACAGAGGAATCTGCAAGGACATGTTTAAGGATAATAATAAATATGAAGGCACCATCACACACACACACACACACACACACACACACACACACACACACACACACAGCCGGGAAAAAAAAGGTCAGAGAAAAAGGAAGTTATTTGTCCAAGGGCAAACAGCAAGCGAGAGGGAGCTGGAAGCCACCCAGACTCTTGTCATCTAGCTGAAGGAGACTTTTTGGCTGAAATAAAGCATCACAAATTTATAACCTTCCCCACCTAAGTTTGGGCTACATGCTCTACAAAGCAGATAAACATCTCCTGCCTGTCCTCTAAAAGTCTACAATCTAAAAATAGGCAAACTAATATCTGAACAAACTCAAGAACTTTGATGACAAACTATGCCCAAAAGACAGTGTTCTCAAATAAACACTTCTCAAGTCCAGTTTTGCCTCAAAGGTGAAACTGTTAATATAATTTTACCCTTCCCTTTGCAGATGATAAATACCAGGGAGAAGTATTAAAATTGCATAGATGGGTTCCTCAAAATATTAAAAATAGAATTACCATATGATCCAGCAGTTCCATATCTAGTAACATTCCCAAAGAAGTAAAAGCAGGATCTTGAAAAGACATTTGCACACCCGTGTTCACAGCAGCATTCATTATTCACACAAGGCAAGGGAAGAAGCAACCCAAGTGTCTATTGACAGAGGAGGGGATGGGTTGTTAGTGTTTAATGGGCACAGTGTTCGAGTTTTGGAAGATGGAAAAAGTTCTGGAGATGATGGTGATGGCCGCACAGCAGTGTGAATGTACTTAAACCATGGAACTGTACACTTAAAAACGATTCAGATGGAGGCCGAGTGCGATGGCTCACACCTGTAATCCCAGCAATTTGGGAAGCCAAGGTGGGAGGATCACTTGTGTCCAGGAGTTTGAGATCAGCCTGGGTAACATAGCAAGACCTTGTCACTATAAAAAAAATTAGCCAGGCATGGCAGCACATGCCTGTAGCTACTTGGGAGGCTGAGGCAGGAAGATCACTTAAGCCCAGGAGTTTGAGGCTGTGATGAGCTATGATTGTGCCACGGCACTCCAGCCAGAGTGAGGCCCTGACTCCAACAAGCAAGCAAAAAATGGTTAAGATGGTAAATTTTATGTTATGTGTGTTTATTACAAATTCTTTAAATAAAATTATAAGAAACTGCATGATTGCCATGCCAATTAAATATTCTTCATTACTTAGGGGCAAATGAAACACTTTGTTTCTTTTTTTAATTTTTTTGCAGAGCCAACGCCTTACTATGTTGACCAGGCTGGTCTCAAACTCTTGGGCTCAAGCAGTCCTCCTGCTTCAGCCTCCCAAAGTGCTGGGATTACAAGTGTGAGCCATGGCACCTGGCCAACACTTTGTTTCCCACAACTAGATGAAACGCCTCCAAGAAGGGGATGAGAGCATGAGACCAGGCAGATCAGGAAGTTCTTTATCCAGGGAGCAGTGGCCAGTTACCACTCCCTAGGAATGGACACTTTCGTAACCCGCTAAGAAGGTAGCTTTGTTGGCAGTCATCATCTGACAATCTTTAATTAATATAATCACTGTGCACCAGTACCACCCCACAGGGGATGACCATCAATGTGCACATTTCAGAAATTACTAACTGAACTTCTAGGTGCAAAAGCTTTAGTCAGGGCTTTATATAAGATTGATGACTGGAATTCAAGAGTTAGTTATTGTCCTTAAGAGCTTACTGTCTACTTGCACAAATAATACATGGATACAAGAAAAATTAAATAATAGAATAAATGATTACGTCCAAATACATGGTACATGTATCTAGCCCTTCAACAAGTTTAGGAGAGATTATGGTGGGGTGGAATGTTCCAGGAGAGCTGCATAGTCTTGAACCCAGGTGCCAATGGAAACGACCAAACCCGGGGGAGAATGTTCAGGACTCAGCGAGCAGAGGCTGACAAATCTAGCCCAAGTAGAGGATTTGTGATGGGAAGTGGTGAGAGAGAAGAGCATAAGAAGAGACTGGAGTCAGATGACAATGGCTCTGAAAAACCAACCTTGTGAGTGTGGATTTCCATCTCCACCTGGAGGAGAAGCACTGGAGACTTTGGAGAGGGGTGTTAAAGAATGGACAGTATTTCATTATGGGATGGTTTGGAGAGGGAGATCTGTAATTGATAGAAGACAGACCCTAGGCCACTTAATTATACACCCAGGGGCTAGTTGGAGACCAGCCTGGGCAACTTAGCAAGACTCTCTCTACAAGAAATTTTTTATTAAAAATTAACTGGGCATGGTGGCGCTCGCCTGTAGTCCCAGATACTCAGGAGACTTGGGTGGGAGGGAGGATCACCTAAGCCCAGGAGGTTGAGGGTGTGGTGAGCTGTGATCATGCCACTGCACTCCAGCCTAGGTGACAGAATGGGACCCTGACTCAAAACAAAAAAATTATACGCCCGAGGGCTATTAAGTCATAAAGCCTACTCTGTCTGAAACCATACACGTGCTGTTGCTAGGTGAAGCTATGATTTTAAATTATTCAGGCCCTATGCTTATATACGCATGGAATTTTTCTTAAAGGATACACAAGGGAGGGTTAGAAATAGGACTGGAGGTAGGGCAAGACTTTTACTTCATTGTAGAATGTGAATATGTGTTTTATCCCTGTACATGAATTAATTTTATAATCTAAGGTTTAAAAATATATATGATAGCCAGAAATCATCAAAAAATATTTGGGCTTTAACCAACCAATTCAAAACAGTTCTAAATCTAAGGCGAAATATATTTCCATCTTGCTCCTACCATATCTTAGTTCCCATCACATAGTGGAGATGTTGGGAGAATGATCTGAAAGCAACAGTACGAAGCACATGGCACATCTAACACCTCACTTCAAACAGATGTCAGGAATCAGCCACAATAAAACAGCTCCTTTCGGTTGTACTTGAATGAAAAGTCTGCCTGTGACTATTCCAAATCAGCTCCTCAACAAAAAAAAGATAAAAAAATAATAGCTTGCAGTATATTTGATAAAACATAACAGCATATCAGCAAATGACCTTTTTATTTTTCAGTTGCTCAGGCCAAAAACAATAGAGTCATCTCAACTTACTCTTTTTCTCTTATCGTCTACATCCAAATCCCACCAACTCTACCTTCAAAATATATTCAGAACCCAACTGGATTTCACTGCCACCTTACAGGACCCCTCATCTCTCAGAGGACCACTGCTGTAGCTTTCATTGGACTGCTGCTGTCACTTTTTTTTTTTTTTTTTTTTTTTGAGTTGGAGTATCAATCTGTCGGCCAAGCTGGCGTGCAGTGGCACAATCATGGCTCACCGCAGCTCTGACCTCCTGGGCTCAAGGGATCCTTCTGCCTCAGTCCCCAAGTAGCTGGGACTACAGTCACACACCACCACAACTGGCTGATTTTTAAACTTTTTTGTAGAGATAAGGTCTCACTATGTTGCCCAGGCTGGTCTCGAACTCCTGGGCTCAAGCCATTTCACTCTTGTGTCCCACAATCAATCCTCCTCGGGGCAGCCAGAAAGGTCCTCTTAACACACAAATCTGAATAAGCCACTCCCCTGCCCACAACTTCCAGGGGTTCCCTATCACACTTGGGCTAAAACCCAAAGTCCTTACATGGCTGTAAAGCCCACACAATCCAGACCAGGCTGCCTCTCCAGCTTGGTGGACTGCTGCCCTCCCACTGCCCCTATCCCCTGTGCTTGGGGCACACTGGCCTTGAACTCAACCTGAATCTCTTCTCCCCAACAACCCCTGGCCCTACCCTCCCTTCATTTGGGTCTCTGCTCATATAAAACCTCAGACGATCCTTTCCTGACCTTCCTGCCTCAGATAGTAGAACCATCCTTCTTTCCCTTCATGCTGCTTTACTTTTCCTTTATAGCACCTGAAATTGATATGAAGGGGGACCCCAAAACCCCAGAATTTATTTATTAAAAAGGTGTATTTATTCTTACATGTTTAAACTTCAGTCACCCTCAAAGTACTCTCTGTTTGAGGCAATACACCTACTGAGGTGCTTTTTCCACTGTTGATTTTGATGCTTTTTAGTGCTTCTCACATTTTTTGTTTCACCTCTTTCACATGGGCAAAACATTAGCCTATGAAGACTTTTTTCATTAGAGAAACAAAAAAATAGTCAGGGTGAGACTGAATGAACAGGGAGGGTGGGCATGGGAGTCATGACGTTTTTGGTCAAAAACTGCTGAACACTCAGTGCCATGTGAGCAAGTGCACTCGTAAGTCACCCATCATGAAATGGGCAAATGCATTGAAAGAATCTCCAAAAAAAAAAAATCACTGAAGCCAGATGCATTGAAAGAATCTCAAAAAAAAAAAAAATATCACTGAAGCCAAATGCAGCCTCTCACAACAATACTAGCTGATACACTGAAGCCAATGGGTTCCTAGAACACTTACCTAGCCGGGGAAGCCTGTACTACAATAGAGGGCCATTCTAGTAGAACATTCCATCTAAGTCCCTTGGTTCTGCAGAAAGGGAGGGGAGTTTCCCCTTAAATGGAATGTTCTACTGAAGAAATAAAGCAATCACTGTCTCAGCCAGAAGGCCCAGAATATTCCATTACTCCACTGGGAAGAAGATCTGGAAAAAGCCTCAGCTTTGGAACTAGAAAACTGAGTCAAAGTCAGGTCTTGGGAATAAACTACTAGAGGGACCCTGGGTAAATAAATGTGCAATTTAAATCCTGTCTCCTAACTGGAAAGCAGGAACATTAGATCTTTCCTTCACGTGGTCATGATAAGATAAGAAATGATGTGTAGCCAAAGGTGTCCTGAAAACAGAGTGACCACACTTCATCTGTGACCATCACTTTGTACTGGCTGGTCTCTAGTTCACTGTCTCTCCATTGACACTGGTGAGCTTTTCTAAACAGGGATCTGGTCAGGTTCCTTCCCGCCTTAAAAACTTCCATTAAAAACTTCTTCACCAGCTGAACCCAAACCACCTTTCTGGTTACACTCCTGCCGCAAGGAAATCTCCTCATCCACAATCTAATCATGCTCTGTTACTCATCTGTGCTAGCTCACATGCCTGGACTCCCCCCCACCCATCCTCCCTTCGTCCATGAGGGAACTCCTAGGCACTTCTAAAGGCCTTCAGGAATTCCCCAACTGGAATTAGATGCATCCTCCATGGGCTTTTCCTTGGGCAGCCTGTTAATGATCACTTGTCTGCAAGTCCATTTCCTCAGCAGATCAGCAGTTTCCCACCTGGTCTCTTGTTGGGTCCTCAGCACATAACAACATAAAGTACATGGTAGGTACACGATGTTTGCTCTTTTTGACTACATCTCAATTGCTTCCTCAGGTCCTTCCAGTGTGACTTATGGCTTGTATTATAAAAGGCCTTTTCTTACTTTTCCATCCCCAGGGAAATATGATGGAAGGTGAAGCTGATTGACCACTCCTAGAGGTCTTCTGGAAACAGGCAGGAACCGAGTTGAGGGACAGAATGAGGTTACAGACCTCTTTCCAGTTCCTGTAAGTTATGTCTTTAAGGTCTGCTTTGTTTTCTTTTAATTGCTGTGAATTCTCAAATGAGGCACACTCATATTTAAGTCTGGTACAAATGAAAATTATTCTCAGCTTATTCATTCTCAGGATTACCCAAGTTTCTGCTCCTTTTCACAATGGTGGAAACTCCTCAACTGACTATAATTCAAAGCAATTATTGTTCTTTTGCTATCAAGGTGCTCTGTTATTCTTTTCATAAATATCCTGGATGATCTGAGCCCAGTTCAATGCAAAGTCTATTTTTCTTCTAGCCAGTGCCTTTTCACTTGCTAAATTTATAACGTTCAAATGAAAGGAAGGAAGGAAGCCCACTTTTGCCCCCTGCTAGCATGATATATGTGAGTTTTAATTGCCCTTGTAATTATACAGCCGGGTCTGCACAAGTATCATGTGGAAATAAAACATTATGGCAAAGCCTGAGAAAGCCTAACTGAGATAGGAAGAAGATGACTTTGTAATATTTCTGTAACCAGGAAAAGGAAAGAGAAAAATGAAAGGTGGTCTGAGAATGTCATAAACTGGCCAGACAGTTCATTAGGAAGCACTTTCTGTCTCTGGCTGCCTCTAAGACTATGTGTGCTATCAGGCTAGGGATCCCCTGGTTGTTTGATATTCAGCTTAGGCTGGCTGAAAATGGAAGAACTTGGATCACTTGGCTGTGAACTAAGAAATAAGCACAGCAACAAAAGGAAACACTCTATGACATTTTCTAAATATTTACCAAGGGGAGTTGACAATCCTTGAGTGAAGCCAGATATGACAGTGAATTCTCCTGACTGTTTCCCACACTATTCCTCAATCACCATCTCCATCTCCAGAACCAGGTGACCTTCACCTCTTGGGGTTGTCAGAAGAAGGAAGTACCTCTGTGATAAACCCAGCAAATGCTACATGATGATTCTGGCACAGACCACCACATCTATGCTTCCTCCCCAGATTTCTTCTCTAAAAGAGAGGCATAGCCTAAGATCTGTCTGTAAAACCCAACTGAGTCGATACAAACTACTTTTAAGATGAGATGCTTCTTTCCAAAGTCATGTTTGGCCTGAAATATCCATATGGTTTCAGGACCAGCACCCATGAACTTCCCTGCTAGTTCTCATTATAAAATCAAATTTTTCATCAGGCCACACAGCACAGCCATTTTCACTCTTGATCCTCCCAAGTTCACTGATAAATGTAAATCTGCAGATCTGAGGTTATAAGAAGAGAAACCAAAACAAACAAACAAAACCCATTATGAATAATGAAGACATGTACTTTATATCACTCTTTTAAATTTATTTTTAGAGATGGATTTTGCTCTGTCACCCAGGCTGGAGTGCAGTGGCACAATCACAGCTCACTGTAGCTTCAAACTCCTGGACTCAAGCGATCCTCCTGCCCTAGCCTTCAAGTGGCTGGGATTACAGGTGCGACCCCTGTGTCTGGCTATTTTATATCACTTTAAACCTCCGGCTGGTCATATTTCCTACCTCTTCAGATCTTGAACAGAGAGTAAAAGTATATGTTTGATTTGAAAATTAAAGCAATGCTCTTCAAGAGCAATTTGGTGATCGGGTTTAGGTTAAAACAGGTGTCTGACAGTCCCAGTCTAAAGTCCTTCCCATTCCCCCCAAAAATGTACATAGTACTTGTCTTAAGAGCTGTTCTGTCTCTAGATAGAAACGTGCATACCTACTGCATAAAACTGTGCACCTAACAAGCATTGGGAGATCCTAGAATAGTTTAGAGCTTAATGCTCACTGATGTCTTCTCTCTTGACTTTCTTCAATAACTTTTTTTTAAGATTTCACTAAGACAAATGCAAATGAAAACCATAAGATACTATCTCATGCCAGTCAGAATGGCTATTATTAAAAAGTCAAAAAATAACATGTTAGTGAGGATACAGAGAAGAGAGAACACTCATACGCTGTTGATAGGAATGTAAATTAGTTCAACCCTTGCAGAAAACACTATGGAGATTTCACAAAGAACTAAAAGTAGGATGACCACTGGAACCAGCAATCCCACTAGTAGGTATCTACCCAAAGGAAAAGAAATTGTTTATCAAAAAGACACTTGCACCATTCACAACAGCAAAGTCATGGAATCAACCATCAACAGTGAATCGGACCAAGAAAATGTGATATGTACAGAATACTACGAAGCAATAAAAAAAGAATGAAACCATGGACTTTGCAACAACATGGGTAGAACTGGAAGCCATTATCCTAAGTGATCCTCAGAAACAAAATCAAATACTGCATATTCTCACATATATGTGGGAGCAAAACAATAGATATACATGTGGACATAAACATGGAAATAATAGACACTGGGGACTCTGGGAGGGGGGCAGGGGCTGAAAAATTACCTACTGGGTATGTTCGGATGTTCACTTCTTGGGTAATGGGCCCACCAGAAGCCCAAAGCCCAGCTCTATGCAATACACGCATATAAAAAAACCGCACATGTACCCTCTGAATCTATAATGGAATAAAATAAATGTTTCCCTAAAATGAAAGTATTGGATATTAAAATATGTCCCCTCATAATCTCCCCCAAAGCAACAAAGCCTTGGTTGTTTGATTAGGCAGAACTTCAGGAAATAAGCCATATTGGCCTTGAGAGTAAGACAGGAAAGGCACGAGCTCGAATGACAAGAAGTCTGAAAACCATGTGCCCTGGCTGCTCATCGATACCCAGGTAAGTTAAGTTAGGTCTCTCCTTATCATCCGTTAAGCAAGAGACTATGCAGATGGAAGGATGGACTCGTGACCTCCAAGGTCCCTTCCCACCCCAACAGTATTTGCCTCATGAATTTTTTATAGTCATCCTCCATCCTATCACACTGTCCCCAAGTATCATTAGCCCTCCTGGCCACTTCCAGAACTGAAAGGAAAATCTGTTTTTAAATAAATCCATGCCTTGACTCCTGCCAAAATTATAGTACCGTCCTTGAAACAATGACCTGAAAATAATGGACCAGGCTAAAAACCTCAGAGCAAAGAACTGCCCAGTGCTGTCTTCAGGGAATATTTCTTAAGCTTCTCTGATAGAAGCAGGATTATTATCCGAGGTCCTGGAAGTGAAGATTGAGAAGCGAAAAGACAATGCTACAACCAAACCCTTCCAACTTGTACTTCTCTCTCCCTGGGTGAACGTCTAACCTGAAGAAGAGGGTGGAGCCAGACAGCAGAGTGTGTCTCCCGGCCCCATCTTTCATCAGCTGTGCGATGCGAGGCAAGTTATTTAATCTCCCTGAACCTGTTTCCTCACTTGTAAAATGCTGATAACATGAGCTACCTTGCAGAGTTACTGTGACAATTAAATAGGATAACATAAAGGAAACTCTGAGCATTCATTGATTGCTTCCTTCATTCATTCAGCGAAGATTAACTGAGGGTCTTCTACCAGCCTGGCACTGAGCTAGGCACTGATTCGTAAAGGATAGAATAAAAGTTATCATTATTTTTATTTACCAAATAACAGTGTTTCCAGAGCCGTGCAGCCTGTCAGATTTTGGCTTTCAGTTTGAAACTTTCATTCACAGCTAGTTTGCCTAAAATACTCCTCTTATTTATTTTTTGTGTGTTTTAGAAATTATTATTATTATTATTATTATTATTTACATAGTAAAGAGGTCTCTGTATGTTGCCCAGGCTGGTCTTGAACTCCTGGGCTCAAGCAATCCTCCTGCGTCAGCTTCCCAAAGTGCTGGGATTACAGGCGTGCACTACTGCACCCAGCCAATACTCATTTTTATTTTGCCAAAAATGATCCTGAGGGGAGATTACCTCCTGCCATTCCTTCACTCCCACAGTTAATCACCTAGCAGGTGTCCTGCTACAGGACACCTTCTGAACACTTGGAAAAAGCAAAGACCAGAGCAAATGGTGGCATCCCAGCTTGCTTCTGGGCAAGCCACGGGGGGGGGGGGGGGGGGGGGGGGGGGGGGAATCTTGATACGCCTGTGCTACAAGGCCCAGCCTGAATGCCTGGGAGTCCTCCAGTGCTTTCAATTCCAAGGGTGGACTCTGAGTCTTCCCAGAATTTGGGATTAATAGGATTGGCTCATCCTGGGTCACAGCCACCGGGGCACTGGTATAGTTAAGAGCAACAGCCAGGGTGGTCTCAAGGTCACATTTTCAAAAGGCTTTATGTCTTTCAGTGGAGCTTTACTTCAGGGTTTGAGACAACTCTGTGTAAGTCACCCACCCCTGCAGTCGGCCGGTTTCAAGGCTCGTTCCTGGCTGGCCTGCAAGTCTCTGGGCAGGCTCAGGTCTAGCTGTTAGCCTGTGGAACCCGGCATTCATACACATGGACATTTTGCACATATAAAAAAGTGTTTTCAATGGCATTTTGGAACCCAGGACTCATAGCAAAAGAATAAAATCAGATCCTGAAATAGGAGCTGACCCGCTCTGGGTCATAGTGGAGAGGGGGTGGGGCATCAAAGAGGGAATTCTAGAGTAAAATTCAAAACCATCTGTGACCCTGGGAATAAGTTAGCAGATAGCTTAGAGGTGCCTAAAATGTTTGATTTGCAGACTCTTCTCATGAGTGAGCGACCTGAATCCCTCTCCTTAGAAACTGAAATACAGATCGTGACTGTCTCCAGTCTTGGGTTCTGCATGGCTGCCTCCCACCTGGAGGTGACAGCCTCGTCTCTCCCCACAGAAGTTCTCAGCACAGAAGGACTGTCACTATATTCCCCCGCCCCCCTCCCCCAGTCTGATGCATCTAAAATTTAAATTGACAAAAGCCGGTGGCTTCTTTCATTTTCAGTGAGTTCGGTGCTTTACTAACTCCTGACACCTTCACTTGCTCACTGAAAAACAGTGGTTTGGATATATAGAGGCTACCAGTCAAGACCCTACCTGAGGCTCCGTGTCACAGAAACCGTGCTCCAACCTGCAGCCACCTCCCCACCCTTGGACGGCGTAGGGGTGAGTTGGTGGGAGTTGGGGGTTGTTTAAAAGCTCCTGTTATTTCTCCCACTTTCTGCGATTTCTCAAGACCGAGTTGCTGGAGGAGGAGGAGCTGGCGAGGGGAGTGAGGGTAGGGAGGACTGCAGAAGCTCGGAGGAGGAGAACTCTTTAGGGGATGCATGGGGAGGGTCCTTGACGTATGGCTCGATGCACGCGGTTCTTCCCGTCCTCCGTCTACACCGGGCCACTCTTTGCGTCGTTCCCAGCGCCCCGAGGCCCGGCCCCCTCCGGTGCCCTGACTGTCCCTCCTGCCTGGGCGCTGGACGGCCCGGGGAGCGCGCCGCTAAGTTCCCCAGAAGAGGATACGAGCGGCCCAGGGCTGGGAAGCCGGACAGAGAGCGGCAGAGAGAGCAGCGCGGAGGTCCGGCAGGCGAGGGGCACGGTCCCCTTCGCTCCCAGGCCGGGGACCTGGAGGAGGCGGGCAAGAACACGCACCCCGTCACCCCTCCTAGCGCCCCCGGGAGACTCTCCAGCACCTGGCTCTCCAAAGCAGGCGCCCAGCTCGCCGAGCGCCTCAGAAGCCTGCGCGCGTCCCCGCGT
>NW_007257534.1:198934-204110 GCF_000164805.1 Carlito syrichta | reverse complement strand
GGGCGAGCAGACGTCGGGCGGGCGGGGGTAGGCGCCGGGCCCGAGGCCCCCGCCCTCCGCCCGGGCGCGGTGTCGCTGTCCCTGCCCGCAGACCTAGTGGAGTCCCGGCCGGCCGGCGGCGCTGGCGGCGCGCCCCCTGCAGTCCCACGGCGTCCGCACGCTGCAGGGACCCTAATCAACAGGCAGGCTGCCACGCCTGCCACCGACACCCCCTGGCCGGCGCAGGCCTCCGGGTCAGCGGGGCCCGCCTCACTGCAAGCCTGGGTGCGGTGGGGCGCAGTAGGCCGGGGGACACCGGGACCGACGGTGTCAAAGAGAGAAGACTGGGCACCTCCGAGTCGCCCCTGGAGAGAGACTCGGAAGAACATGGGCGACTGGCAAGGCAGTCCGTTTTCTTGACTTTCTGGCGATGCAAGGTCATCGTTCAAGAAGGTTTGCTGTGCGTCCTGCAGTAGCTGTCACCTCCACCCGCGATGCCCGGGGAGGTTTCTCACCACCCACCCACCCAGGTAGCCTCAGACACTGTGGAGGTGATGGCCGTGGAGACGAAAAGCACAGGAAGGCAGAAAGAAGTTGTAACTTTTGCTGATGCTGCCTGGTTTCCTTAACAAGGGAGTGGTCTCTCTCCTGAGCTATTTGCTTGGGAGTCTAATTCTGCTGGTTTCCAGGGTTCACCCAAAAAAGGGGATATTTAATTGCCAGATGTTGAAGTTTAGTTTATACATTGAACGTATGAAAAGATATTTGACTTCCTGCTACATAGTCTCACCTCTTAGGAGCAGGCATTTAGACACTTAGATGTGTCAAGTGGGGCAAACCCCTCAGGTATTCCAAAGCCACAGAACTCTCTGCCCTACCCCTCTCTTGCCTGAGCCCTTTATTATAGCTCAATTTCCCAAGAGACTCAGGAGTATAGGAAAGATGAGGGTACCAGGTTCACTACCAGGGGGAGAGGGGGCCAGCTACAAGCCCAAATTTCACCTGCATGCAGCCTATTTATTCTGTAAATCCTCACTTGTTCCTCACAACTCTAAAATAAAGTACAAAAAAAAATTTAAAAAGTGAATTGAACTTTGAAAAAAAAAAGAAAGATGATACAGAGATAGTTACTGTCATCCGTAGATGAACAGTGATTCCCGCCCCACCCCTTTGCTGATAACATTTAGGAATCCATTTGTTCATTACTGAATTAGGATCAGAAAAGTCTTTTTTACGAAAAAAAAAAAAACTATTTAAAAGTCAAATTCTGACAAGGAAAGTTCAAGAAAAACAGGCCAACTTCAAAAGCTGAGACAGCTATATATCTCAAGCAGGAATCCTTAAACTATTTTTTATAGAAAGGATGGGATGAAATTATGTATTTATGTTTTTTAAAACCTTGTATGAATAAACGTATTAAATAAATTCATAATTCTCTAGAACTGCAGCTCTGCAGCTACATAATTATATACTACAGGAAACAGATAATTCCTTAGCTATAGGTTTGTGGCACTGAACTGAATAGTTGCCCACATATTTTTCTTTGTAGCCTTACAATTTATAATTTTCAGCTGCAAGAAAAAATTAATATGATAAAAGCTCCAAATGAGCAGACAGATTACCCCAAGATTTTACAAACCGGCTCAGCTGCTTTAGTTATCTGCACTTTAGCGGAAAGCTAAATAATTCAATACAACCTCATTTGCTACCGAGTCTGTCATCCTGACAGCATCCCCAAATGCTTTACAGCTAATAGAGTTACAGGGAAATGAATCAGAATGGAGGGAGAGAGGAAGCTGAGAGATACCCAGGCTTACACTGTCAAATAAGACGGGGAAAAGGGGGCAGATCCCAGGGAGCAGGAGAAAGGAGTTGAAAGAGCAAAAGAAGAAAAAGCGTGCATAAGGGTTCATTATCAAGGTCATGGGTGTAGGCAACAGGGATCAAGTCGGCAGGGACCTCTTCAGAAGCGTCTAGGATGCCTCTCAGAATTGTCTATAGGAAGGGTGAAAGATTGACTCTCAGCCTGATTGATCAAGGGACTGCCCCTGCCTGCCATGACACCCTACACTTCTGGACTACCTGGCAAGCTCCCCACAGGCAATCCGCAGCTTTGGAAGAGTTCTAGGGCCAGAAGAGAAAGTGTGCATGTAAGAATAGATACTGTCAACTACAGAGGGGAAAGCGGCTAAGCCCTCACAGAACTGTCTACCCAGTTCTAGGTGCAATCAGTAGGTGAGGCCAAAAGGATGAAAGTTGGGACACTAGAGTCATCTAACATAAGAGGGAACTTTCATTTTCTCTTTTATAGTCTCTGGATTTCTCACGATGAGCTTGTATTATTTGATAATAAGTAGAGACAATAAGAAAATAATATGTAGAGATTAGATGGAGGCCTGGCACAATGGCTCATGCCCGTAATCCCAGCACTTTGGGAGGCCAAGGTGAGAGGATTGCTTGAGCCCAGGAGTTCAAGACCAGCCTGGGCAACATAGCGAGACCTCATCTCTACAAAAAATAAAAATAAAAAAATTAGCCACCGTGGTGGCATACACCTGTAGTCCTAGCTACTCTGGAGGCTGAGGTGGAAGGATCCTGAGCCCAGGAGGTTGAGGCTGTGGTAAGCCATGATTATGCCAATGTACTCCAGCCTGGGCAACAGAGTGAGGCCTCAACTCAAAACAAACAAACAAACACACAAACAAGCAAAACGTTTAATGGAGATGGATTAAGCACATGCAGTTAGCTTCTCTTCTACTTCAGATTTTGTAAACAGATGTGTCTTAAAGAAAATAGGCATTAAAAAGTATAGGGAAGGGCTGGACCCGGTGGCTCAAGCCTGTAATCCCAGCACTTTGGGAGGCCGAGGCTAGAGGATTGCCTGAGCCCAGGGGTTCGAGACCAACCTGGGCAACTTGGCAAGACCTCGTTCCTACAATAAATCAAAAAAATTAGCTGGGCATGGTAGAGCTCAGCTACTTGGATGACTGAGGTGGAAGGATCACCTGAGTCCAGCGGGTCAAGGCTGTGGTGGCCGTGAGTCTGCCACTGCACTCCAGCCTGGGGAACAGATTGAGACTCCGACTCAAAAAAAAAAGCACAGGAAAGGCTGGGCACAGTGGCTCATGCTTGTAATCTCAGCACTTTGGAAGCCAAGGCAGAAGGACCCCTTGAGCCCAGAAGTTCAAGGTGAGCCTAGCAACATAGTGAGACACCTGTCTCTACAAAAAATAATAAATAATTTTTAAGAAGAAATAAAAGGACAGGGAATTAAGAAAAAGACTGATGTTTCAAGAATATTCAGGAAATCCTGAAATATAGAAAAGCAACAAGACCTGATTCACAGAAGAACAAAACCAGAAGAAACCCAAACAAATTCAGAAGAGCTTAGGGAAGTTCCAGGCAAGAGTTAAGGGGTACAAGGAACAAGTTCCTGAGACAAAGGAATTCACCAAGAAGCCAGAAACCTTCTCTCTCCTGATTACACTAAGTACCAGTTGCTTGCCTATGGGATAAAGAAGTTAGTGGAGATCCTGAGAGCCCAGGTATCTACTGACCCCAGAAATGAGAGGGACTCTTCACTCTTTCGAGATAGTATGCCTGACCCTTCTTCACAGCCCCAGAAGACAGGCCATGGTAAACAGAAGGGGCAAGCAGCCCCATTCTCACAGACAAGATGATGAGACAATCACCAAGCATTTGGTGGGGCGAGGGGAACCAATACCACGAAAGAGAAGCACCAAACTCAACTAAGGGAAAGAAAGAATATCAGAGGAAACTAAGTTAACAAAGGAAGCAGAAGATAAATTTTATATGAATTTGATTTTATTCAACATGATGTAAAAGGATATTGTATCCATGACAAATAATCAGTGAGAAATCTTAGAAATTCAAAAAGTCATTTCTGATATTGAAAATTCATTAGCTAGCTGGGCTCGGTGGCTCAGCCTGTAATCCCACGCCTTTGGGAGGCTGAGGTGAGTGGATTGCCTGAGCCCGTGGGTTCGAAACCCGCCTGGGCAGGCGAGACCTCATCTCTACAATAAATCAAAAAATTAGCCAGGCATGGTAGTGCGTGCCTGTAGTTCCGGCTACTCAGAAGGCTGAGGCGGAAGGATCGCCGGAACCCAGCAGGTCGAGGCTGCGGTAGCCAGGAGCGGCCACTGCACTCCAGTCTGGGTGACAGTGAGACTCTAGCTCAAAAAAAAAAGAAAGAAAGAAAGAAAGAGAGAAAATTCATTAGCTGAGAAGCAAGACCAGGCACGGTGGCTCAAGCAGTAATCCCAGCACTCTGGGAGGCTGAGGTGGGAGGATTGCTTGAGCCCAGGAGTTTGAGACCAGCCTGGGCAACATAGCGAGACTTTGTCTCTACAAAAAATAAGAAAATTAGCCAGGTGTGGTGGCGCATGCCTCTAGTCCTAGCTCCTGGGAAGGCTGAGGTGGAAGCATCCCTGAGTCTAGGAGGTCGAGGCTGTGGTGAGCCATGATTGTGCCACTGCACTCCAGCTTGGACAACAGAGATCTCGACTCAAAAAAAGAAAGAAAGAAAAGAAAAAAGAAAATTCACTAGCTGAGAAGCAGAAGAGACCTAGTCAGAGAGCAGATTAGTGGAAGCAGAAGCCAAATAAATTTTCCCCAAACACAGGACAAAAGACAAAGGAGATGGAAAGCACTTGAAAATGGTTGAAAGCAAGTCGGTTCGGTGGCTCAACCTGTAATTCTGTGCTTTGGGAGGCCGAGGTGAGTGGATTGCCTGAGGCTGTGGGCTCGAGACCCGCCCGGGCAACTTGGCAAGACCTCATCTCTACAATAAGTCAAAAAATTGGCCGGACGTGGTAGCACGTGCTTGTAATTCCAGCTACTTGGAAGGCTGAAGCTGAAGGATTGCCGGAGCCCAGCAGGTGGAGGCTGCAGTGGCCGGGAGCAGCCACTGCACTCCAGTCTGGGTGACAGAGTGAGACTCCAACTCAAAAAAAAAAAAGAAAGAAAATGGTTGAAAGCCACATGGGTAAGAGCTCAAGTTTCAATATCTACCTCACAGAAGTTATAAAAGGAAAGCAGAGAGAGCAGAAGAAGGTAATAGTGGAAAGTAGAATAAAATTTCTCTGTGTCTGCCGGAGTTGGTGGCTCAGCCTGTAATCCCGCGCCTTTGGGAGGCTGAGGTGAGTGAATTGCCTGAGCCCGCGGGTTCGAGACC
>NW_007257534.1:187521-198914 GCF_000164805.1 Carlito syrichta | reverse complement strand
GCGCATGCCTGTAATTCCGGCTACTCGGAAGGCTGAGGCGGAAGGATCGCCGGAGCCCAGCAGGCCGAGGCTGCGGTGGCCGGGAGCGGCCACTGCACTCCAGTCTGGGCGACAGAGTGAGACTCCAACTCAAAAAAAAAAAAAAAAAAATTTTCTCTGTATTGAAGAAAAACATGAATTTTCAGATGATGAAGTCCTACTGAGTTTAGAGCCAGATGAAGATTTTAAATATAGTTTACAATTGTATGAACAACCTTAAAGTTTATGATTTTATTTATAAAATCCAACACATTGAATAAAATTAAATCATAAACCAAAAACTATAATAAACTTCTGTACTTTGAATTAAATTGATCCTAAAAACTTTTTACTGAATTACAGAACCAAAGGTCTGTGAAATAAATAAACTACTTTAAATTAGAAATGAATATATATATATTATAAATATACATATATGAAAACGACTGAAAGACATAAATACCAAACCAAACCAACTTGGACCTACCTGGCGTTCCACTCAATTGAAATCCCTGCTGACAACAATGAAGGATGAGGAGCTCTTGACCATGTGCAGAAGGCATCAGAATATTGTGTTAAGAGTTATCTAAGCTGGGCTCGGTGGCTCAGCCTGTAATCCCACGCCTTTGGGAGGCTGAGGTGAGTGGATTGCCTGAGCCTGTGGGTTCGAGACCCGCCTGGGCAGGCGAGACCTCATCTCTACAATAAATCAAAAAATCAGCCGGGCGTGGTAGCACATGCCTGTAATTCCGGCTACTTGGAAGGCTGAGGCAGAAGGATCGCCAGAGCCTAGTGGGTCGAGGCTGCGGTGGCCCGGAGCGGCCACTGCACTCCAGTCTGGGTGACAGAGTGAGACTCCAACTCCAAAAAAAAAAAAAAAAAAAGAAGGAGTTATTTAATGGAGTTAATAATAATAATAATATACCAGAATAGCAGCTAGAGCTCAATAAACATTATTCCCTTATTCCCTTTTTCTTTACCCTTTTGCCAAGAGATTTGTTTCATGAAGCTAAGCTGAAATTTCCATTCCATTTCTGGAAACATCTACGGGCATCACATCCTCCACAATTTTCAAAGACAAAGCAGCAGCAGCACCCATTGGAAAAACCCGCCACTGACAATCTAGAGTAGCCAAGGATTAGGGATCAACCTTTCCCTTCGGATGCCTCAAGCCAAATATCACCTGAAAGCCTCAGCACATCTGCAGATATCAAACTGACCTCCGTCTGAAGGAGCAGGTGACACCAATTTCAAAGTTCTTTCCCGCAGTCCTGGAAAAAAGCAGAACAAGGCTTGCATCCTGTCATCCACTGTCCATGGAAGCAACAACCAGACTTTGGAATGGATGGGTTCTCTTATTCTGTGGCAGTTCTTGGGCTTCCACCTTTTACAGGATTAGACTTTCTGTCGCCACATGTGAGTTTGTGCAGAGGAAATACTTATGTAGGGGTGTGTGGACAAACTAAGCACCTATAGGTGTTAGTGTCCTACTGCCGTTGCCTTGTTCATAGTCATAGTTTGCTAGGGCTTTCATAACAAAGTGCCACACACCAGGTGGCTCAAACACAGAAATGTACAAGAGAAGAACCCTGAAAAATTGGAATTATTTTTTGGAGGGCGGGCCCCTTGTAGTACATGCTTCCCTCTTTAGGTAAGTGTTCTAGGAACCCATCAGCATCAGCATACCAGCTAGTGTTGTGAGAAACTGCGTTCGGCTTCAGTGAGTATTTTTTTTGGAGATTCTTTCAGCGTGTTTGCCCATTTCATGGTGGTGATTTGCAAGTGCTCCTGCCCACACCACACTATGTTAAGTGGTTTTTATTAAAAATGGCGTGACCCCCGTGCCCTACTCTCTCTAACCTGATCTCGCTCCAAGACTTTGTATTGTTTGTTTCCCCAGACGAAGAAAGTCCTCAAAAAGAATCATTTTGCCGATATGCAAGAGGTGAAACAAAAAATGGCAGAAGCACTAGAAGGCTTCAAAATTGATGAGTTCAAAAACTGTTCTGATGTTTTGAACAGTGGCAAAGGCATCTCAATAACTGTACTACATCAAACTTGAAGGTGACTAAAGTTTAAACATGCCAAGAATAAATACACAAAGTTTTAATAAATTCCTGTTTTGGGGGGTCTGCCCTGGTATTTGCACAGTTCTGGAGGCTAGAAGTCCACGACCACAGTGTGGGCAGGGTTGGTGTCTTCTGAGATTTCTCTTCTTGGCTATAGGTGTCCATCTTCTCCGTGTCCTCACATCATCGTCCCTCTGCATGCATCTGCGTCCTAATCTCCTCTTCTGAGATCAGACAAGATCGGGCACATTCAGGGTGGTATGGCTGTAGACCTTATCTCCTTTTTTTTAAAGGATATGAGTTATATTGGATTAGAGCCCACCCATCCCCAAATAGTCCCTTTCTGAGGTTTAGGGCTTCAATATATGCATTTCGGGGGACACAACTCAGCACATCACGCAGGCCTCATCTTTTCTGGAAGTGAATTGCTTCTGGAGCCTCCTACCTGCTCACCTACTCCCCAGTGGCATTCTCCTTCAGTTCTTCTTCCACGTAGTAGCCCAACAATAGTTTCTAAAGGAATTCTGATAATGACACCCTGCTACTGTCAATCATTCAGTGCTCCAGGATATACTTTTTTTTTTTTTTTTTAGTCAGGATCTCACTCTGTCCCCAGGCTGGAGTGCACTGGGACAATCATGTCTCACCATAGAGGCCTCAACCTCCTGAGCTCAGGTAATCCTTCCATCTTAGTTTCCTGAGTAACTGGGACTACAGGTGTGTGCCACCATGCCCAGCTAACTATTTGTGATTTTTTTTTTTGTAGAGATAAGGTCTTGCTATGTTGCCTAGGCTGGCCTAGAACTCCTGGACTCAAGTGATTCTCCTGCCTTGACCTCCCAGAGTGCTGGGATTACAGGAGTCAGGCCTGACTCCAGGATATAGTTTTAAGTTTCCCAGAACTTAGGTAGTACCTGACATGTATAGTGTACTACTCAATAAAGGCCTAATGAGTGAATGAATTAATTAATTAACAAATCATGGCAATTAAAAGAGATTGCAATCTTGGAGATAAACCAAAGGAGTATGTAATTCAAAGCTATTTGTCTGGTTTAAAAATGTATCTTTGTGATTTTTTTCCAGGAGATTGACTTTCCTATTTATCTTTGAAGAAAGTTATTTGCAGGAATTCACATTCCCTGAGACATAACTGGCAATATTTATGCCTGAATTTCACCAGTTCTCTAGCCACTATGGCAATCCATCCCTAACTTATTGTCTGTGGGTGAGAAATGAGGTCAATTAAATAGGTTTTATGTTCACAGCTACCACCAAGTTCACCTGTGGGGACAGGGATCTGCCATCATCCCACATCTTCATAATGAGGTATAGCAAACACAATAGTGATGGTTCAGATGGCATCTGTCTCTGTCTGCCATACCCTCTCAGTGCCATTTTCAGACCTCATGCTTGGGCAGTGACCCTGCTCCAACCTCCATGCTCCAATATTGCAAAACTTTGAGGACACAGGATTAAGAGCATGTGGAGGTGGATCAAAAAGCATTACACGGGGTGAGTTAATGTTTTGATATGAGCACTCTATCTTGAGTACTACACAGATTGTATGTGGATAATCCAGAGTACTGAGTCCTGAAAACTTTGTTCTCTTCCTTTATTGATATTTATCAAGCCAGAAACTCAAAGGGAGAAACTATAATTTAAAAAAATCAAGTGTGTTAATATGGAGTGACAGCTGGAGTTCTAACGACTTAACTAATTAAACAATTTTGTGTTTTTATAATTATTGCCAGCATAAATGGTCTTGTTAATTGCTTTTATTTGTTAGTAAACTAAGTTTCTTTTTTTTTTTTTTGCTGGGACCAAGAGATCTATTAAAGGGGCTGTTACAGAGAGGGCCTGTAACCGAGAAAAAGCAAGAGAGAGAGTGAGAGAGGGAGAGAGAGAGATAAAGAGAGAAGGGGAGAGAGGGCGAGAGAAAGCAGTAAACAGTTTCTAAATTCACAAATTTTTTTTCATAATATTAACCAAGACCTTTGGGAAATTTTCAATAAAGTTTGAAAAGATATTGCAATAAAAGACTTCATTTATTGCCTCTGCAAATTCATCTCATCTTCTTTTCTGTGGGATATTTCTACAGCTGCTCAACTTCTGTTTGAATATTTCTTCAATGCTTGAAGGTCTACAAGAAGCTATGATTCAACTCAAACATGATATATTTCTCTACAATAAATAAATAAAAATGTAGCTGGGCATGGTGGCACACACCTGTAGTTTCAGCTACTTGAAAGGCTGAGGCAGAAAGATCACCTGAGCCCAGCTGGCTGAGGCTGTGGTAGCTGTGAGCATGATTATAACTGCTTCTTATCAAAAACATAATTTTTCCTCACTCTCTTTTTTGTATGGTAAATTCTATCTTTAAAAGATTACTAATTGTTTTCTTTTTTCCAAATAAATGCTTTATAATCATTTTATTCAGTTTCATAAAGTAAATATAGAGAAACTGAGAGACTTAGTTTAAGTAATTTTACAAAGAGTACATAGAAATCCAAATGTCTTGCTTATTAAAGAGTTGTTTATCCAAGAAGCAGTAGCTCATGATTAAGTTAACAAATTCCCTTGATATTTAATGCAAATGATCCATATTATAGTCTAACATTTTAAGTCATGAATTTAACCCCAAAATATGCTCGCATACACAGAGTAACAACTCTGTACTGCATGTTCTAGTCCATCATTCTCTTTTAAAATATATATATTTACTTTGCCTGGAGAAACATAGTCTCAAGAAGTCCTGAAAAAGTGCCCCCACCGTCATCTTAATCATCAAAATACATTTACTTAAGCACCCAACTCTGGACCTTCCATAAGAGAAACTGAACTAAGTGAAAGCTGTAGACTATTCTCTGGGGGGAAGTCCAAATCATGAGTGAGCAGTGGTTCTCCATCACCGACCTCAACTTCTGCCAAACTCTGTCTCAACTCTCACCCTTCACCTCCACCAAATACGCCTCTGTCAAGTAGGCGCCAGCCCCATGTGATGTCAAGTACTTGCTATGTCCCTGCCTTCATTCTAAAGACTATACAGGAATCTGCTTATTTATTTCATAACTAAAAACAAGCCTTAAAATGCAATGACCCTGGGAGTTAGCCTTTAAGGTAGAATCTTTTTGCTATTAGAATAAGGAAAATAATTGCCATTTAGTGGCATTTTAATAGCCAAATAATATTTTTTTGAAGACAGTAGCAGGGTGGACTGGAAAAAATCGGCAGACGTTAAGGCAATCTAATTCCCTTTAACCTCTCTATGTCTATGTCCAGAATCTAATTCCCTTTAACCTCTCTATGTCTCAGTATCTCATAAAGTGATGGCATTGAAGCTGAATGCCTTCTTTCAGCAATGAACTAGAGACCAACAAGTTAGTCTCTAAGACTTTCAGCTCTAGCTCTAGCTTTCTATATTCTCCATTTATGCTAAGAACATATTAGATGTTCATCATAATAATGAAAAATTGATTAGCCAGATGCAGTGGCGCATGTCTGTAGTTCCAGTTACTTGGAAGACTGAGGCAGAAGGATCACCAGAGGCTGCAGTGGCCGGGAGTGTGCCACTGCACTCCAGTCTGGGCGACAGAGTGAGACTCCAACTCAAAAAAAAAAAGAGAGAGAGAGAAAAAGAAAAATTGAAAATCACTTCAATGTTTCCCCAAATGGGATTGGGTAAACTATGGTATGTACACACACACACACACACACACACACACACACACACACACACACACACACACACATATTCTATGTAGCCATTTAAGTGATGTGGTTTTATATTTATTGATAGGAAAAGATGTCATGACATACTGTTGAATTTTTTTAAAAGCAGGCTCTAGGCCAAGAATAGTGACTCGTGCCTGTAATCCTAGTGTTTTGGGAGGCCAAGATGGAAGGATCATTTGAGGTTAGGAGTTTAAGACCAGCCTGGGTAACATAATGATACCGCCATCTCTGCAAAAAATAGAATAGTTAGGCAGGCATAGTGGCATGCACCTGTAGTCCCAGCTACTCGGAAGGCTGAAGCAGGAGAATTGTTTGAGTCCAGGAGTTTGAGGCTGCAGCAACTGCACTCCACTGCACGCCACTGCACTCCAGCTTGGGTAGAGCAAGACTTTGTCTCTAAAAATAAAAATAAGTGTAAACAGCAAATATTAGACCCTTTCCTACAAATAAGCTTTGATAGAAAGAAAAGTGAGGGCAAGAACAAAATAGCAGTGAACTAAAGGAAAATGACATCTGAATATTTTCATTAATAACTCAAATAAAATAAATGTACCATGAAGCCTTAAAAAAGAAACCTATTCTTTTTATACAAATCTGGCACAGCTGATCTGTTTTTCCTCAGTCAGGGATATCACCAGCAATGTGAGAGATGGATCTGTTTGACCCCGCTCACTCCCTCACCAATCCACCCATGCTCGATGGGAAGATTTTTCAAGCCCTCAGACTGTCCACTGGAGGCAATCTGAGGCTGTGGAAAGGAATAATCCTATCTTAATTCACTTTATGCTGCTATAACAGAATGCCACCTACTGGATAATTTATAATAAACAGAAATGTGTTTGACTCACAGTTCTGGAACCTGGAAAGTCCAAGATCATGGAGCCAGCATCTGGCAAAGGACTTTGTGCTGCATCATCCCATGGAGAAAGGTGAAGGGCAGGATAGTGCACAACAGAGAGTGAGTAAGAGGGGGCTGAACTTATTTTTTTTTTTTAAGTCAGAGTCTCACTCTGTCACCCAGGCAGGAGCACAGTGCATGATCATAGCTACCGCAACCTCGACCAGCAGGGCTCAGGCAATCCTTCCACTTCAGCCTTCCAAGTAGCCGGAACTATAGGCACGTGCCACCACACCTAGGTAACTTTTTTATTTATTGTAGAGACTAGGTCTCACACCAAGTTGCCCGAGCTGGTCTCGAACTCCTGGGCTCAGGCAATCCTTTCACTTCGGCCTCCCAAAGTGCTGGGATTATAGGCGTGAGCCACTGGGCCTGGCCTGAATTCACTTTTATAACAAACCCACCCTGGTGATAATGAATGCACTTCTGCTATAATGACATTAGCGTTTTTGTGAGGGCAGAACCCTCATGGCCTCATCACTTCTGCAAGATCCCACCTCTCAACACTATTGCATTGGGGATTGAGTTTCCAACAAATGATCTTTGGGGAACACATTTATACTATAGCAAATCCTAATCATTTAATGATAGGATTCATCTTACAATTTTGTTTTATTTATTTATTTAATGAGTCAGGGTCTCACTCTGTCACGGCAACACAGCCTCAACCTCCTGGGCTTGGGTGATCCTTCCACCTCAGCCTCCTGAGGTGCGTACCACCACTCCTGGTTAATTTTTTTTTTTTTTTTTGGGTAGAGATGAGGTCTCACTATGTTGTCTTGACTGGTCTTGAGCTCCTGGGCTCAAGCAGTCTTCTTACCTCTACTTCCCAAAGTGCTGAGATTACAAGTGTCAGCCACTGCACCCGGTTTTGTTTTATTTACTATTGCGCTTTAATTATTCATTTCCTGAGGTTGCTTAATTAATTATCACTCAAATAAACATGAAAAATGATGAACTAATCATTGGAATGTAGATTAAATCAAAAAGGAATTTATGTAAGTCAGCAAAGAGAAAGAAAACTTTTTTTTTTAAGAGACAAGGTCTTGCTACGTTACTCAGACTGGACTTGAACACCTGGACTCAAGGGAGCCTCTGGCCTCAGCCTCCTTAGTAACTGGAACGACAGGCACATGCTACCACACCCAGTTAAAAGTAAGCTTCTTAAATACAAAATAATGAATAGATTTTTATCCGAGTTGAAAATTAAAACTTGGCAGAAAAAAATCTTGTGGGAGATATTAAATTAAACACAGGTCCGCATGGTGGTTGTGGTCATTCAAAAAGTGTGAGGCGTGGTTGCAACACCCAGGAAGGATCTCAGTATGGGAAGAGAGATCTGTGTGTTCAAATGGCCTCTGCATCTCTACCAGAGGGACTCTTCAGTTGCTAACTTAAATTATTAGTGCTGTGTCATTTGCTTTTCACCAATTGTATAATGCTTTTCATACTAAAATTAAACTCCTGGATTCAATTTGGGAGTCAATAGCTGCAGAAGTTGACAATCCAGGAGCCAGAGAAAGTACTGGGAGAGGAGCTATGCTCACAAAGAAGAGAATTTCTAAGGTTCAGACCTGCAGCAGCTGGTCTTTGTGCTTGGAGGTATATGAGGACCATACAGGGAATTGGAGTAAAGTCGCTACAAGTCAAGGACAGAGTGAATATGATTCAGGGTAGTAGCTTTTACTCATTTTTTTTTTTTTTTTTAGCATATTCCGTGCCCTGAAAGGATTTTTGAGAAGGCTCCTGCATTTTATTTACCAGAGCAGCATATCAGTCTTCTTTTCCCAACTAAATTGTATGAGGGGACACACACACACACACAAACAGCATTTATTTATTTATTTGAGTTGGAATCTCACTCTGTCACCCAGACTGGCGTGCAAACAGCATTTATTCACAAAAAACTGTGTATGTATTCTTACATGTTTAAACTTCAGTCACCTTCAAAATACTCTTCGTTTGATGCAATACACCTGTGGAGATGCTTTTTTCACTGCTCAAAACAGTTTTTGAACTCGTTGATTTTGGTACCTTTTAGTGCTCCTGCCATTTTGGTTTCATCTCTCCCCCATCAGCAAAACGTTTCCCTCTGAGGACATTTTTCATTCAGAGAAACAAAGAAAAAGTCACTCAGGACGAGACAGGTGAATAGGGAAGGTGGGGCACAGGGGTCATGCCGTTTTTGATCAAGAACTGCTGAATATTCAGTGCAGTGTGGGTGGGTGTGCTAATAAATCACCCATCATGAAATGGTCAAATGCGTTGAGAAAATCTCCGAAAAATTCACTGAAGCCAAACACAGTGTCTCACAACAACACTAGTTGGTACACTGATGTCAACGAGTCGATGATGTCCATGAGAACACTTACCTAGAGGGAGAAGCCTGTACTACAAGGGGCCCATCTTCCAAAAGATAATTCGCGTTTTCTTTGGGTCCCCCCTCGTACAATGCTTGATACTTACAAATATGTCATCACTTTCTCTTCTATTGTCCAAGGTACCTGGTATGATGCTGAACAACGTTGGATGGTACACAACACAAAAATAATGCTGAAGGGCCAGGCACGGTGACTCATGCCTGTAATTCCAGCACTCTGGCGGGCAGAAGAGAGAGAATTAACTGAGTACAGGGATTTGAGACGAGCCTGGGCAACTTGGAGAGAGTTTATCTCTACAATAAATCCAAAAAATTAGCTGGAAATGGTGGCTCAAGGCTAAGGCAGAAGGATCACTTGAGCCCAGCAGGTCGAGGCTGCAGTGACTGTGAGCATGCCACTATACTCCAACCTGGTCGATAGAGTGAGATTTCTACTCAAAAAAAGAAAAACAAAAGCTGAAGATTGTAATACTCAGCATAAGTACATAGTTACTACTGGCTGCTTTAATAAAGAAAGCCATGTTACAGATTCTAGCCTGTCTCCTAGAGCCCAGAGAAGACACACGGTGACCACAGGATGACCATATGTTCCAGTTTGCCCAAGACAATCCTGGTTTGCACCTGTTGTCCTGGCATAAGCATTAATAGTGCTTCCTCGTACTCTCAGAGCGTGTTGGTCTGGACAATAAATTATATAATATTGATCAGCTACCCCCAAGAGACTTCCCAGTAAATTCCAATGTACAAAAGTAATTTGAGTAAAAACTGTGAATGAAAGCTTTGTGGCAAAAGACAACCACAAAGTACAAATTTAAAATTATATTACATATTTACTACTAGCTATTTCCTATGTAAGGCTTATCTCTATATAAATTTAAGTCGATTCTGCCCTCTACTGTCTTATGACAGTATTATGACACCCTTTCATCTTCGTTGATTGAAGCCGATTGAGTTGGTTCTGCTAATTACTTTAGAGTGTGGGTCCTTAATCCTGCTATTACTGTATTAACTTTAAAAGTCCCCACTACCTACAATGCGTCTCATGCCAATTGAATCAGAATCTTTGGGGATGAGACCCAAGCACCAATTTTTTAAAGCCTCCCCACTTGATTTTCATGTGTAGTTAAGGTTTGGAACTGTTGCTTCGAATGTCACATTGAGCAGTCTGTTGTGTTCACTTCTCTTCTTGATTCCAGAGTCCAGATTAGACTGTACTCTTCACCATGCCATGTCTAGGAGATTGGGAGAAGATGGGACTATCAGGACAATGCTACAGCACTACTAGAAAAAAAATAAGACATTTAAAAAAGCCATTTTGAGGGGGGCTGATTTCCTTGGGTGTAAAAATACGTTTTTACTTACAGTAAAAAGTGGACAGTCCCTACTAGAAAAATGAGCCCATTCTGGCATCAGCCTTGATGCCACAGCACAGCCCTGATTCTCTTGTGATGGGATTATCTGCTGAGGAAACTCCAGGACAGGCAAGAAAGCTGGACCGGAAGATAGGGGCAAATGAGGCAGAGCCCATGGCATTAAACAACTGCTTCCTTTTTCTCGAATGTTCAGAGACCTGTTAATGGAGTTCATCATATGGAAAAGCACTGATGTGAAAGCCCAGGAAATCTGCTGGAGTGGAAGTTGCACTAATTAGAACATTAGCTAAATTAAGTCACTGGGGAGGACTGAATCCCAAAGGGAATAAGCGAGAAAAGAGAAAGACACAGAAAAATCTTTAATAATCCACAAGAGAGACAGATTTTGCAGAAAACTAACCGAGAGGCAGGTTTTTAACAATAAGGCCAAAGCTTACTACTCACTCTCTTTTTGTAAAGTTCACCAGGAAAATCTCATGGATCAGGCTGGGCTCGGTGGCTCAACCTGTAAACCTGGCACTTTCGAGGCCGAGGTGAGTAAATTGCCTGAGCTTGAGGGTTTGAGACCAGCTCAGGCAACTTGGCAAGACCTCGTTTCTACAATAAAATTTTTTTTTAAATTAGCCAGGCATTGTAGCGGGTGCCTGTAGTTCCAGATACTTGGAAGGCTGAGGTGGAAGGATTGCCGAAGCCCAGCAGGTCAAGGCTGTGGTGGCCGCGAATGTGCCACGGCACTCCAGCCTGGGCGACAGAGTGAGACTCCAACTAAAAAAAAACAACAAACAAAAGAAAATCTCATGGGTTTAGCACCTGAAATCAGTTCTACTAGATGAGATTTTCTTCTTCTTCTTTTTTTTTTTTGAGTTGGAGTCTCACTCTGTCGCCCAGGCTGGAGTGCCGTGGCACATTCGCGGCCACCACAG
>NW_007257534.1:158060-187335 GCF_000164805.1 Carlito syrichta | reverse complement strand
AGCTTACTACTCACTCTCTTTTTGTAAAGTTCACCAGGAAAATCTCATGGATCAGGCTGGGCTCGGTGGCTCAACCTGTAAACCTGGCACTTTCGAGGCCGAGGTGAGTAAATTGCCTGAGCTTGAGGGTTTGAGACCAGCTCAGGCAACTTGGCAAGACCTCGTTTCTACAATAAAATTTTTTTTTAAATTAGCCAGGCATTGTAGCGGGTGCCTGTAGTTCCAGATACTTGGAAGGCTGAGGCAGAGGGATCACCGGAGCCCAGCAGATCGAGTCTGCAGTGGCCGGGAGCATGCCACTGCACCCCAGTCTGGGTGACAGAGTGAGACTTCAGCTCAAAACAAAAACAAAAACAAAACACAAGCTCTTAGCTAAAATTATGAGATCAGTCAGAAGCGTGGGCATGAAAAAGAAGGGGTCACTCAGGAATTTTGATAGTGGAATCTGGGTAAAATCCCCAGGCCTGTAATCCCAGCGTTTTGGGAGGCTGAAGCAGGAGGATCGCTTGAGTTCAGGAGTGTGAAGCCAGCCTGGTCAACACAGCAAAACTTTGTCTCTATACAAAAATTTAAAAAATTAGCTGAGCATGGTGATGCACACCTGTAGTCCCAGCTATTCGGGAGGCTGAGGCAGGAGGGTCACCTGAACCCAAAAGTTGAGACTATGGTGAGCCATGATCGTGTCACTGCACTCCAGCCTTGGCGACAGAGACCCTACCTCAAAAAACACAACAGCAACAACAAAATCTCCCGTGAACACAGCAAAGGCCTCCTAATGCCAAAAAGAGGAGGGAAGGGGAAGGTGTGTGTGGCAGATGGTGAGGTCCTTTATCACGTCTGTCTGTGGTTGCCTTACTCCATTCTTCAATTCAGCTGAAGGCAGGACTCTTAGCAAAACCAGGGACAAGGTAGAGGCTTGGAAGCAGCAACACAAATTATCTCAAATGATCCTATCTCTGACTGGTTCTGGTGTCTATGGAACAATTGCTGTCACTTTTTAAAAATTCCTTTAGGCCGGGCGTGGTGACTCACACCAGTAATCCCAGTACTTTGGGAGACCAAGGTGAAGCGAGAGGATTGCCTGAGCCCAGGAGTTCAAGGTCAGCCTGGAAAACATGATGAGACTTTGTCTCAACTAAAATTCAGAAAAATTAACCAAATGTGGTGGCATGTGGTCCCATCTACTTGGGAGACTGAGGCAAAAAGATCGCCTAAGCCCGGGAGGTCAAGACTACAGTAGCCATGATTGAGCCATTGCACTTCAGTCTGGGCAACAGAGTGAGGTGCCTACTCAAAAAAATAAATAAATAAAAAATATAAAATTCCCACAGGTAATGAAAAGAGACAAGGTAAAAAACGTTTTGGTGGATGTACTGACTCATAAGAATGGTTCTTACTGTTCGCTGGGTAACAGACCCCTGGAAGTATCTGATGAAACTCTGTACCCTCCCCTGAGAAAACGAACATTTATACATAATGTGCAAACTTTCCATAAACTAGGTTAAACAGTAAAAATTACCTGTCTTCTAGCTTCTTCTAATTCAACACATAGTTTTGTTTTGCTTTGTTTTGTTTTTTGAGGTGGAGTCTCATTCCGTTGCCCAGGCTGGAGTACAGTGACACGCTCACGGCCACCCCGACCCAAGTCTTCCAGCTGACTCTAGTCACTCGCATTCCTCACCTTGCTCATTTGGGCTCATTTGCCGGGCACAGTGGCTCACACCTGTAATCCCAGCACTTTGGGAGGCCAAGGCAAGAGGATTGCCGGAGTTTGAGACCAGCCTGGGCAACTTAGTGAGACCTCGTTTCTACAATAAATCTAAAAGGAAGCTGGGCGTTGTAGTTCCAGCTACTTGGAAGGCTGAGGTGGAAGGATCGCCTGAGCCCAGCAGGTCGAGGCTGCAGTGGCCGTGAATGTGCCACTGCACTCCAGTCTGGGCAACAGAGTGAGACTCTGACTCAAAAGAAAGAAAGAAAGAAAGAAAAAGAGCTTATGGGGCCTGGTGTGGTGGCTCACACCTATAACCTTAGCACTTTGGCAGGCTGAGGCTGGAGGATCACTTGAGGCCAGGAATTTGAGACTAGTCTAGGCAACATAGTAAGACCCTATTCTCTACAAGAAATTTTTAAAAATTAGCTGGATGTGGACTACAGATTGCACATATCTGTAGTCCCAGTTACTCAGGAGTCTGAGGCAGAAGGATTGCGTAAACCCAGGAGTTTGAGGTTGCACTGAGCTATGATCAAGCTGCTGCACTCCAGCCTGAGTAACAGAGCAAGATACTGTCTCTAAAAAAAAAAAAAAAAAGCCAGGCTTGGTGGCTCAGCCTGTAATCCCGCGCTTTGAGAGGCTGAAGTGAGTGGATTGCCTGAGCCCGCGGGTTCGAGACCCACCTGGACAACTTGGTGAGCCCTCATCTCTACAATAAATCAAAAAATTAGCCGGGTGTGGTAGTGCACGCCTGTAGTTTCAGCTACTTGGAAGGCTGAAGTGGAAGGATCGCCGGAGCCCAGCAGGGAGCAGCCACTGCACTGCAGTCTGGGTGGCAGAGTGAGACTCCAACTCAAAAAAAAAAAAAAAATTAAAGAGTTTAGATTTACAAATCTTTGAATTGATCTTTCCATAAACTAAGTTAAACAGTGAGAAATGCCTATCTTCTAGTTACCTATAATTCAATACATAATGTCTTTATAGCCTTCTAAAGTATATAAAGGTGCTACATTTTTTAAAGAAGCATTTGCATTTTCATAGGAAGGGATAAGAACATTTTGAGAGGTCATGAGCAAAGGTAAGCTTACCTAAGGGCAACCAACAACCTCTTTTCAATTTTTTGAAAAAATGTTTAGTGGCCCCATATACATTGCATAGTACTAGACTCCAAAGCGGATCAGAGATGAAGACTTGATGGTCATGGTCATCCAGCTGCATTCACTCTGGCGAGATAGAGACAGGAGAAACACACAGACAGCTCTAATGTAAGGCAGAATTGTTACATGCCACATAAAAATTAAATATTTAGGGGGAAGGTTCAGACAGCAAAATCACATTTTTTTTTTTTTGAGTTGGAGTCTTACTCTCACCCACGCAGGAGTGCAGTGGCATGCTCCCAACCACGGCAGCCTCGACCCTTGGGCAATCCTTCCACTTCAGCCTTCCAAGTAGCCAGAACTACAGGCGTGCGCTACCACGCCCGGCTAATTTTTGATTTATGGTAGAGACGAGGTCTCACCAAGTTGCCCGGGTGGGTCTCGAACCCACAGGCTCTGGCAGTCCACTCGCCTTGGCCTCCCAAAGTGCTGGGATTACAGGCTGAGCCACCAAGCCCAGCCCAGCAAAATCACATTTAACAGGAAGTAAAATATGACCCTTCCTCCTCCTCCTCCTCTCCTTTGTGTGTGAATTGCCTGTTGTTTTTGTAGGGAAATGTCATATGGCCACTCCAAGTAGAAGGACAAGATAACCCTGTCTCTTTCATGCCAGTAAATCAGTTCTGATATTGGAAATTGTAGAAATTAAGAAAGAAAAGGTGAATTAAAACCTGTTGTGACTGGCTTTCACAGCCCAGGTGAGGAGCCTGTACCTAATTCAGTTGACAATGGTAATTTGTTGAAGGCTTTTGAGCAAGGCACACATAGGATCAAAGAGAGCTGTGCTTTGGATAATTAATCTAGCGGCAGCATATAGGATGAGTAGAATAAAGAGAGATGGAAGACAGGCTATTACAACAGTCAGGGTGAGAAGTAATGGAGGCTGAATGAGGATGGTGGCTGAGATGGTAGAAAGCAGGATGGATGGAAGGCCTGCTGGGGAATTTGTGACCACTGAAGGTTTTTCTTTTTTTTTTTGAGTTGGAGTCTCACTCTGTCGCCCAGACTGGAGTGCAGTGGCCGCTCCCAGCCACGGCAGCCTCGACCTGCTGGGCTCCGGCGATCCTTCCGCCTCAGCCTTCCAAGTAGCCGTAATTACAGGCATGTGCTACCACGCACGGCTGATTTTTGGATTTATTGTAGAGATGAGGTCTCGCTGCCCAGGCGGGTCTCGAACCCACGGGCTCAGGCATTCCACTCACCTCAGCCTCCCAAAGGCGCAGGATTACAGGCTGAGCCACCGAGCCCGGCCACTGAAGGTTTTTTAACTGGGGGTTAAAAAAAAAAAACTCTCAAAAACAAACAAACAAAAAAACTTTGCAATCCCAACACCTTGGGAAGCAAAGGTGAAAGGATTGGTTGAGACCAGTTCAAGACCAGCTAGGGCAACAAAGCAAGACCCCATCTCCAAAAAATTAGCAAATTAGCCGGGCATGGTGGTTTGTGCCTATAGTTCTAGCTACCTGGAAGGCTGAGGTGGGAGGATCACTTAAGCTCAAGAGGTCAAGGCTTCAATGAGCCATAATCATGCCACTGCACTCCAGCCTGGGTGACAGAGTAAGACTGTCTCTAACAAAAACAACAAAAAATCTCTTTGGCCCTTTAGAGATATCCTCTTCTTCTAACCTAAATTTCTACCTGAATGGAAAGAAGTTGGCTACATGACGAAGACTAGATTCGTTTTAGTCACCTGTTGATGCGTAACTGTTGGATTCTTCATCAGTTCTTTTCTCTTTTTTCTTCCTACCTTGCTCCAGTAAACTTCTCGCTTGGAAGTCAGAGGAGGAAAGGTACTGTGAGCAATTGTAAAAAAATCGGAATGTATTCGAAGCAAATAAAGTCCACAGTCCAATACAAAACATAAATTCCTTACCATATCCTTTAGAAAATCCTCCTTAATCCTGGCTATTCCTTGAACTTTCATCTCATTTTCCCTACCCTTTTCTGCCAGATTTCTCACATGATCGGCCTTCATTGTCTCTTGACTCCTCAACTACTCACCCCCCAGCCCTATAACATGGAGCACATCTCTACAGCTACAATGAAACCTACTCTTAAAGGTTCCAGTGCCATTCTCATCACCCCAAACTCTTTATTTTCTCCAGGTATCAACCAAGAATGATAACTTTCTTGACTTCTTTCCAGCATCTGGCTCTGCAGACCAACCTCTCCAATTTGAAATTGTTTTGTCCTTTGGTCCTCTTCCTCCACACTGTCTTGGTGTTCCAGCCACCTCTGGAATCCCTCTTGTGCAATCCTTGCAAGCTCTAGTCCTTCTTACTCTACAAACACAATAGCAATGCAAGTGACCAGCTTAGACTGTCTGCCACTTATGATCTTAAAGGAGGACACTTTCATTCAACTATTCAGTGCTTCATAGCATTCCTATATCCACTTCTCTAGCCATAACCTCCTGTCAAAGTCCAGTGGAATATTTCCTATGGAATACTTCCAAATGGATATCTCAAATTCATCGTGTCTGGAACAGAGCTTATCTTTCCTCTCAAAAAGTGAACTCCAAGCCAGGCACAGTGGCTCATGCCTGTATTCCCGGCACCTTGGGAAGTGAAGGTAAGAAGATTGCCTGAAACCAGAGGTTCAAGACCAGCCTAGGCAAGTTGGTGAGACCCCGTCTCTACAATAAATAAAAAAATCCTGAGGGTACTATCTCAGACAGCATATTGTGAGCAGTGTCCCCTGAAATTGTGCTGTGGCTATACCTTATTCTACATCCATTTTGGTACCCTTTTTTTTTTTTTTTGAGTTGGAGTCTCACTCTGTCACCGCGGCTGGAGTACAGCAGCACACTCACAGCCACCGCAGCCTCGACTTGCTGGGCTCAGGCAATCCTTCTGCCTCAGTCTTCCAAGTAATTGGGACTACAGGCATGCACCACCATGCCTCCGTAATTTTCTAAAATGCTTTGTAGAGATGAGGTCTTGCCAAGTTGCCCAAGCTAATCTTGAACCTCTGAGCTCAGGCAATCCTCCCACCTCAGCCTTCTGAAGTGCTAGGACTACAGGTGTGAGCCACCACCCCGAGCTGTGCCTTTGTTCTTGAGCCTCTCCCTGGAGGCTGCTCCCCTCTCGCTCTGCCCTAACTCCTCTTTCAAGGTCCCACTCAAGTTCCATGAACATCCCACCAACTATCCCAGCCATTGGCAGCCACCCCCTCCCCTTAATTATTAGGCTGTATATATGGTGTCCTTATAATTTATCATCTAAGTTGTGATATTTGAGAGTTAAGGGGCAACACAATGACTCTGAACCCTTGGGCATAAACTGGGACTATCCAGGACAAACTGGGCCCTATGCTCAGCCTACTTATATGGCATTTATTATGTGTTATTTGGTAGTTGTTTTGGGGGGTTTTTTGGTTTGTTTGTTTTTTTTGAGTTGCCCAGGCTAGAGTGTAGTGGCACGTTCACGGCCACCCCACTGTCAACCTGCTGGGCTCCGGCGATCCCTCTGCCTCAGCCTTCCAGGTAGCTGGAACTACAGGTGCGCACTACAGCGCCCAGCTAATTTTTAATTTTATTATAGAGACAAAGTCTCACCATGTTGCCAGGCTGGTCATGAACCCATTAGTTCAGGTAACCCTCTTACCTTGGCCTCCCAAATTCTGGGATTACAGGCTTGAACCACCACGCCCGGCTTTATCTGGTAGTTTTTATTTGTTACAACATATGTATGCATTTAAATGTACATATCTTACCTCTTCAAGAGTAAATCATCTGAGTATAAATTGTGTATTCCTCGTCTTTGTTCCCCTGGTGCCTGGCCAGTGTCTTACACATAAACATACATAAAAAATAGTTTGTTCATGATGGTGTCTTTGCTCTGGTGTATAGAAATGAAACATGGGTTAGGAATGAAGTTTCAAAAACAACACATTCACCACCCAATTCTCATTCTGACAAGAAGACAAAAATCTCTCTGTCAGCCGGGCTCTGTGGCTCAGCCTGGCAGCGGCCACTGCACTCCAGTCTGGGCGACAGAGTGAGATTCCAACTCAAAAAAAAAAAAAATCTCTCTGTCCCCAGAAACAGATATTGACATCAAAAATTTTCAAGCTTTTGATGAGGACTGAGTTGAGGCCTCAGGAACATGGTGCCGCCTTACTGCCTTGTTACTTAAGAATGTATTTGGTCAGCCGGGCTCGGTGGCTCAGCCTGTAATCCCGCGCCTTTGGGAGGCTGAGGAGAGTGGATTGCCTGAGCCCGCGGGTTCAAGACCTGCCTGGGCAGCGAGATCTCATCTCTACAATAAATCAAAAAATCAGCTGGGCGTGGTAGTGCATGCCTGTAATTCCGGCTACTTGGAAGGCTGAGGCGGAAGGATCGCCGGAGCCCAGCAGGTCGAGGCTGCGGTGGCGGGGAGTGGCCACTGCACTCCAGTCTGGGCGACAGAGTGAGACACTAACTCAAAAAAAAAAAGAATGTATTTGGTCTGTATCTTGACAGCACTCTCCTTCCATGGCTCTGTCATACAGCAGAAGTATGACAGCCCCAGCCAGAGGATTTATGGAAATCACATCAAAATAAAACTACATCAAAGGAAATGTTGCTGGAGGTAACTCACCTGAAACCCAATATTTGGAAGTTTTGATTTGTTTGACTTATTTTGCTTAATGAACACGTGACCCCACCTCAGTATTATTCCAGCAACCAAAGGAGGAGAATGAGAAAGACCTAAAAACAAAAAGACAGCAGACAGTCATGTCAGCCTAGGCTCTGAAAATAAACCAAAACACAAACTGAAAGATGAAAGACATGTGAGAACCAGATAATTAGGACAGGATCATCTCTCTGAAGTAAATACCACAACAATGCCATAGAAGAGCAGCAGGTCAGAACCAAACATGAGTGCAAATCAATGCTGAAAACTTCAGGAAGGAATCCATTTTACTCAAACTACTGGCAGTGGGGACCCTCCTAAAGCCCTTCCTACCAAGTAGGTGATGGCTAGCATTAGGCAGCAGTCGTCTATTTTTATACGAAGTAATAGAAGGATGTTTGCCTTTGATTACTCCTCTAAAATTTGGTTTTCAACATGATTTGCCTAATGTTTTTGATTGTATCCAATAGCAGCCCCTCATAACATCAGTCATCTTAATAAGCACAATAATCTATATCGAGAGTCTCCCAATATTCCCCAGTTTGATAAAGAACTTCTTAGAGAAGATGACTCCCTGACATTCTCAGAGATGCCCTCCTTGCTTCCATGTACAATTTTTTACACCTGAGCCTCTTGAGATTATTGACCATATGACCTCTTGGGGTTCCCACACCCTTCCTTTGGTTCTTTTTAACTTGAATGAATTCATCATCAGTCTTGGAAGATTGAGACCAAGAATAGATAGTATTAATGGCAGATATGCCACCAAAGTGTGTTTTCTTTTTTTGTTTGCTTGTTTTGTTTTTTTGAGTTGGAGTCTCACTCTATCACCCAGACTGGAGTTTCTGTGGCTGCTCCTGGCCACCGCAGCCTCGACCTACTGGGCTCCAGCGATCCTTCCGCCTCAGTCTTCCAAGTAGCTGGAACTACAAGCGAGATATCTTGCCCAGCTAATTTTTTATTTTTTGTAGAGACAAGGTCTCGGCAAGTTGCCCTGGTGGGTCTCAAACCTGTGGGCTCAGGCAATCCACTCACCTCGGCCTCCCGAAGTGCTGGGATTACCAGCTGAGCCACTGAGTCCAGCCCAAAGTGTGCTTTCTATCTCCTTTTGTAGTGGGAATCTTCCACAGAGAGACGGGACACCAAGGCTTCTTGGCCAGGAAGCAGCGCTTATTCATGCTGGCACCGGCTCAGAGGATTGGCAACCAAAGGCTGAGCCCTGAATGCACTGGAGCACTGCCTTATATACCTTTTTAACTTCCCTTTACATTAAAACCCCTTTGTCTTCCTTATAAGGTAACATATTGGCACATTACAATTTGATTGGATTTTCCATAGCTTGGGGCAACCTTTAGTCTTATATGTTGCACATTGATTGGTTTTACATAATCTCATTTACATGTCCTATTTGCTGATTGGTTTACAGGATTACTATTCTGATCGGTTTCCGCCAAAAGTTTAAACATGTAGCCTGCCAAAGTAAAAAACCCATGAAAGAGAAAGCACAAAGAAGCAGGAAGTCACTTATTTCCCTTTTCTGTTTTTTCTGTATGTTCCGAAGGGCCCCTGCCTCACTCTATCCTATCCTTCTGCTTTCTTTTCCCTTTATCTGCTTTTTCTGTTTGTTTGATTTGGAGTCTGACTCTGTCACCCAGGTTGGAGTGCAGTGGCATGATCACAGCTCACTGCAACCTCGACCTCCTGGGCTCAGACAATCCTCAGCCTCCCTAGTAGCTGGGACTACAGATATGCACCATCATGTCCAGCTAAATTTTTATTTTTGTAGAGACAAGGTCTTACTATGCTACCTAGACTGAGCTTGAACTCCTGGACTCAAACGATCCTCCCACCTCGGCCTCCCAAAGTTCTGGGATTATAGGTGTGAGCCACTCTACCTGGCCCTCCTCTCTTCTTTCTGCTTCTGATTTTATTTCATCCTTCCCCTCCACCCTAGTCTTTCTTCAGGTATAGTTAAGGTCCTTGGTGGCAGGTAGGACCAAGCACTGTTGACATAAGCATAGATCTTCTTAGATACAGAGGAATGCATTAAATAACTTCTTCAGAGTTCTCATTCTGAACTTCTCTGGGGTTGTAGTTAATGACCATCCGTGATTACCAGCAACTTATTCTTTTGTCTTCATTAGGTCATCTGGAATCATCTTCACCATCATAGCTAATACTTATGAAATACTTAGCACATATCTCAGGCTCTGTGTTATGTGGATTAGCTCCTTGGATCCTCACAGCAACTCTATAAGGAAGGTGTGCTGCCATTTTGCAGAAGAGGGAAAAGGCAGAGAGAAGTTATTCACAGCTAATAAGTGACGCAACTGGGGTGGGAATCCATATGTGTATGTCTCCACACAGCCACTTGGTGGAAAACATGACCCTGATATATAGTAGGAAAAAGCTTGAGCAATTCTAAAATCCATTACATAACTTCCACTAGGACTGGGCCTAGGCACAATTATGAAGTCATTCTTCCCTGACTGACAGATGAAAACATGGCCGGGTGTAACGTCTCACACCTATAATCCCAGCACTTTGGGAGGCTGAGATGGGAGGACTTCCTGAATCCAGGAGTTTAAAAGCAGCCTGGACAACATATTAAGATCCCATCTCTACAGGTGCACACTATGGCATGGTGGTACACATCTGTGGTCCCAGCTACTCTGGAGACTTAGTCAATAGGATCACTTGAGCCCAGGAGGTTGAGGCTGCAGTGAGCCACGACCATGCCACTGTACTTCTGGGCGACAGAATGAGACCATGATTCAGAAAAAAAAAAAAGGAAAAAGAAAAAGTAAACAGGGTCATGAACAGTCTTGACATAGACCTATGCGACCTATCCCAGGTACGACCCCTTCTGTCAGGTCACACTCCCAGTAGGGCCTCCAGAATGTTACGCTAGGCCCACTGGGGGTGTGGGTATCTGGTGTGTGATCCGGTGCCACAAGAAAGATGCAAAGAATTGCACAGAAGTTAGATTAGGAAATATAGTATATTTAGAAAGTAAATTGGAGAGGGAGACAGAGAAAGAGAGGATTCACCTCCCCAAGGTAGGGGAGGGGGCCAAAGCTTCAAAAACATGGCCTGGCCATAGTTCAAGAGCACACAGCCACCCATAGCTTAGCAAGGCAATGGTGGTGGCTGCTCGTGGTTGAATCCTTTTATTCCTTCCCTTTTATGGCGGAAGTTCATAAAGCAATTGGGTGGCCGTCTGCTCTCATCATTACTAAGGAGCAGGTAAGCTCAGGTCGGTGATGTCAGGTGATGGACAACAGGTGGGTTAGACACATGATTGCTGCCATGGTGGTGGGGTCTGTCTGTGTCACAAAGGTCATGAAGGACTGATTAGGTTAACTTGTGTCTTATGAGTGGAGCCAAGTACTTGAAACAGAAAAACTAATTAGTTCAAAGCAAATTGGACAGGGTTGTAAAACAATTATCAATAGCTACCTCTTTGAAACCTGTTCTTTGGCTAGTGATTAGAAGGTAAATTAAAGTGAACTGCTAGAAATACATGAGATTTAGGCAATGTTAAAATGACTGCTCACTGGGTATATTTAATTCACGTTAGGTCCTTTCACCTTCTGAAAAAACTTGTTTTTCCAGACTTCTGTACTTGTGCATGTCATCCCTTCCATCAGGAGAGCACCCTGGCTGACATCCTCAGATGTCTACCCAGTCTTGAAGAGTCTGCTGACAAATCAACTCTTCTGGAAAATCCTTGCTGAGACTGTGTCCCCCTCCTCTTCTCAACCAGTCCCGGGCTGTCTTTTCTCTGGGTCTCAGTAGCATCCCAAAGAGCAATGATTACACTAGATGGTGATCACTGATTTTTCTTGCCCCCTTCCCTGATTGTGAGCTACTTAAAAGCAGGCATAGAACTGGTACCCCAAACATTAGATGAATTGAATTGAATTCCTGAGCTTCAATATGACCACATTATTTCTTCCAGGGATATTTACATTTTAAGCACCATTAAAATTTTGAAATGAAAGACTCTCTGATGTAGATATCTCAAATATTGACAGCACTGATGAGGGTGGACTAAGAAACCACACTGGTAGAAAAGTCACTACCCTCCTCAGTCCAAGTCTGTAAAAACCATTGTGGATCCAATTATCTATAAATAAGAAACATAAAGTCATGTGTAAAACTAAATGAAGCCAAGCACGGTGGATCACGCCTGTAATCCTAGTGCTTTGGGAAGTGGAGGCAAGAGGATTGCCTGAGCCCAAAGATTCAAGACCAGCCTGGGCAACTTGGCAAGACCTCATCTCTACAGTAAATAAAAAAATTAACCAGGCATGGTGGTGCACACCTGTGGTTCCAGTTACTTGGAAGGCTGAGGCAGAAGGATCACCTAAAACTAGCAGGTCGAGGCTGCAGTGGTAATGAGCGTGCCACTGCACTGCAACATGGGCGACAGAGTGAGATTCCGACTCACAAAAATAAAAACAAAAAACTAATTGAAGTCAGGAAGGTTTTGCTAAACTTCCAGGAAGGAGGTGGCAAACTAAAGTCTAAGCTTATAGATAATTTCCTAGAGAGCAATGAGGTGTTAAATCAAATGATATTAGGCCACATTGTACTCCCTGTTGAGTCATCTGTGCCTGAGGCAGAATCTTCCTTGTGGTGGGCACAGCAAGAGACATGACTTGGCAATAAATTCTTGGTGATTTATTGAAGAAGAGGATACTGAATTTATTTTAAAAATTAACCAAAATTCCTTCTCCTAAAAAAAAAAAAATCATTTTCCTTCTCACATTTTAAAACCATTGAAAGAAACGATGGAAAGTGAACAGCATGAAGTCGAGTGGTGACTGTGCATCCCATAATAGGATGAATAGAGCGTTATTATAGGTACTCGAATTGGTATGCTAATGTCTGGTCTTCATGGAAGCAGTGATGTTTGAGCCGTATCTGAGAGAATGAGTATTAGTCCGACAGGCTGAGAAAGGGCTGCTCTGAGCAGCGGGAACAACACACAGGAAGCTGGGAGACCTGTAAGAATTTGGTGTAGGACCTTGAGGAATTCGGCGAGACTAGACCTAGGGAAGGTGGGATGACAAGGACAGCCCCAGGGGAGGTGGGGAGCCACGGGACATGGGCTAGAGAAGCAGACGGATAGGTTTTAAAAGACTTTAAGTGCTGCAGGAAGGAGCTCCGCCTTTATCCTGAGGGCCACAGGGGATCATGGAGCTTTTAAAAGCAGTGACACAATGAGATTTACTAGAACAGTTACAGCCTTGGCACTGGCTACCGTGGGTGCTTAATAATATGCCTCAGTACCCTCAAACTTGGCTGTGTGCTTTCCCATTGGATCTCAAAGACGATCTTATAAAGAGAAGGCAGTAAAACGAACCAGAAGGGTTGGGACTCTGGTCAGGTAGGAGCCCAAGGTGCACTTGCAAAGAAGGCTCCCTGGCTCCTTGTGCCTTCAGGTAACTTTCCAAGTCAGCTTCCTGGAGGAGCCTGGCCATTTCTCCCTCCCCTTCTGCTGGGGTTCCCCTCCCTCACACACTCCTTCTGTCACAGCGTCCTCTCCAATACAGCATGCTTACTTGCTCTTTTCAATTGCACACAAACCACTTGTACATTAATGTACACAGTCTCACATTACCCAGTTCAGCAGACATAGATGATCCACACACCAGGCAGGTTGAGTCATTCTCAGTCCCCTTTCCTTTATTAGCCTCCCTTCCGCCCCCCTCAGGCATAAGGCCAGAGTAATTTTTCTTAAAATCTTCGAGTCAAATATAGAAACTCATATATCTAAAATATTGGTGTATTATTTTTATAAAGTAACTTGTGAGGTAGGTGTATTTACCATTGTCAGTATTTTATAGATGAAAACATTGAAGCTCAGTGAACAACTAACTTGTTTATGGGTCTCAGGCTGTTAAGATAAAATTAGTGGCCTGAGTGCAGTGGCTCAAGCCTGTAGTTCCAAAATTTTGGGAGACCAAGACAAGAGGATTGCCTGAGTCCAGGGGTTTGAGACTAGCCTGGGCAACTTGATGAGACCTCATCTCTACAATAAATCAAAAAATTAGCCGAGCTTTGTGGCATGTGCCTGTGGTTACAGCTACTTGGAAGACTGAGTCGGAAGGATTGCCTGAGCCCAGCAAGTCAAGGCTGCGGTGACCATGAGCGTGCCACTGCACTCCAGCCTGGGCAACAGAGTGAGACTCCAACTAAAAAAAAAAAAAAAGGATAAAAGTAAGGCTGGAATCTAATATCATAACCTTAAATCACCATGTTATTTCCCAAATGTTCTCTGAAGTTTGTGTGCCCCCATTTTCCATTCTAAGTCAAAACTACCCTTTTCAGCACTACCCAAGTTGCTGGATTCCTAGGGATTTTGTGCCTGAGTTTCCTTGAAGGAAGCCCTCCAGCTATCGGCCATTTTCCAGAACAAACAGGGGCCACATTTCCCCAGTTTCTCTAAAAATTCCAACCTCCTTCACCTCTCAGAGTCTACATAGGGAGTAGAGAACAAAAGTCTGCTCTAAGTCTTATTATATCCTTAAAGCACACAAAAGGGAAAAACAACAGTAAAATATATCTTAAACTTCATTGTCAGGTCAGTGAGCTGGTGCCCTGGGAGAGATGCAAAGAACAGCACAAAGTCTCAGAAAAAGTTTACTTAAAAAGTAGATCGGAGAAAAAGGGTGGATCCACCTCTCCAAGACCGGAGAGGCAGCCAAACACTTGAGGAACATTTGGCAGCAAATGCTTAAGGTTGAAAGTTTGTAAAGCTTCCCTTTTAGTGGGGACAGGTCACTGTGGTGGTGGGGTGGTGGCCTGGGTCACATCTTCACAAAGTGGGCAGGTAAGCATGGTGATAGGGTGGTCACCAAGGGCTGATTGCAATGGATTAGGTCAGTTTGACCCTTTATGGTAAGGAGACAAATACTTTAGATAAAAGGGTAGTTAGTACAAAGCAGGCTTGGGGGAACTGCAAGACAATCATCAGTAACTACTTCCTAGAAACCAGTTTTGTTTCTTGTTTAATGATTATAAGGTGGGCCTGCTGAAAAAGCATGACAAAGCTAAGCAATGTTAAAATGGCTGCAACTCTGACTAAAGTTACTCCATTTTAGCTTTTCACCCTTTCAATAACTGAAACCCAGTTACTTTTTTGGGTCAGAATCTCACTCTGTTGCCCAAGCTGGAGTGTGGTGGCACACTCATGACTATCACAGCCTTGACCGGCTAGGCTCAGATGATCCTTCCGCCTCAGCCTTCCAAGTAGCTGGAACCACAGGTGCACACCACCATGTCCAGCTAATTTTAAAAATTTATTGTAAAGACAAAGTCTTGCCAAGTTGTCCAGGCTGGTCTCAAACCCCTGGACTCAGGCAGTCCTCTTATCTCCACCTCCCAAAGTGCTGGGATTACAGGAGTGAGCCACCACACCCAGCCCCAGTTACATTTTGATTATGAATTCCATCCCAATCCATAAAAGATTTGAGAGATAGAATCTCCTCAAGGGCTACTGCTTAAGAGATTTTTATATATATCATATAATTTTATTTATTTGTTTATGTATTTATGTGTGTGTGTATGTATGTATGTATGTATGCACAGATGAGGTCTCACTATTTTCCCAGGCTGATTTCAAACTCCTGGCCTCAAACAATCCTCTTACCTTGGCCTCCCAAAGGTGCTGGGATTACAGGCATGAGCCATTGTACCAGGCCAGTCATGAAAATTTTATATGAAAACGATCATCTGTATTTGAAAAAAAAAAAAAAAGTGAGGAGAGCTCAAGAAATCAGAATAAAAGGGAAATGGTGGCTATTCCCTTGCTTTTAAATGACATTCATTTGAAAGGCTGGAGCCTAAAGTTTGAATAGGGGAAGTAGCCCAAAGTGGGCTATGCGAAATCCAAAGAGAAGAAAGTCCAACTCTACCACTGAGCAAAGAAAAAAAAACCTACTGACCCTGAACTTTTTTTTTTTTTTTTGAGCTGGAGTCTCACTCTGTCACCCAGACTGGAGTGCAGTGGCCGCTCCCGGCCACCGCAGCCTCGACCTGCTGGGTTCCGGTGACCCTTCCGCCTCAGCCTTCCAAGTAGCCGGAATTACAGGCATGTGCTACCACGCCCGACTGATTTTGTGATTTTATTGTAGAGATGAGGTCTCGCTGCCCAGGCGGGTCTCGAACCCGCGGGCTCAGGCAATCCACTCACCTCAGCCTCCCAAAGGCGCAGGATTACAGGCGGAGCCACCAAGCCCGGCTGACCCTGAACTTTTAAGAGCTCAGTTGTCCCTGTCCTCAGTCAGGCTCCCCTGTGCTCACCGTGTTAACCCAGAATTGCTGCTAATTCATTCATCTCAGGCAGGTGATACCAGGTAAAGCCAACCACAGACTCTTATTTCACACTTTCCTTGAGACAATGGAAAGAATGACATATATCTTCCCCAGGCAGATGAGCTGTGGCTTGGAGATGAGCTTCCTTTCTTCCACCTGTGAAATTGTCTGACAATGTCATGATAAAGGCTCAGGGCACTTCTTTGCCCCTTTAAACAAAGGATGCAGAGAGTAGATGGGGTCAGCAATGCATCCTTCCAGCCTCTTGGCTTAGGGCAACACCATAACAGGCAAAAGAGAAAAAAAATGCATCATAGAAAGTGTTAAAGGAGATTCAAATTATGCTTTTAAGGGAAAACCTTGATCTTGCCCGAGGGATATAGTTTAGTACATGTGATTGAACCAGGAATTAGGACCATTTTAACATTTAGATTTTCCTAAAACAATTCCTTTTACCAAGAGACAATCTCATGCATAAACTACAATAGGCATATTTGAGATACTTCACTGACATTACATGTTTATAAAGACTCATATGGGTGGCAGGGCAAGGTGGCTCATACCTGTAATCCCAGCACTTTGGAAGGTTGAGGTGAGAGGCACTGCTTGAGCCCAGGCATTGCCTGGGCAACATAGTGAGACCCCATCTCTATTACCCAAAAAAAAAAAAAAAAAAAAAAAAGACTCATGGGCAGGGTATCATCCCAGAGAAAATTCTATGAGAAGATAATACTAAAATGATTCCTGCAATTCTTATGTTATATAATTACCTATAAGAGAAACGAACACAGATTTTTAAACTGCTTTGCCTATTTTATTTCACTTTTCCATTCCTTTCAGGTGCTAATTTCCTGCTTTGTAGCTATTTTCCTTTCTTCCATCTGTCAACCTCAGATATTTTTATATTCCTATTACAATTTAATTTCTGGTCCCACCTGAAAGGAGGTACCTGTAGAATGCTGACAGCCCAACCTTTCACCACCTGCCTTCTCCCCCCAGTCTCATTTGCTGTCTCTCTTCTCTGAATGTGGCTAGACTTAAACAGAGGACGTCATTGGGTGGATAGCCCTGAGCTTTTGAACTTTTGTGCTCATGGATAAGAGGATCCTTTTTTTTTTCACTTGCTCATTTTAATAACAAGAAATGATATCGCTCTGGGGAGGTAAAAAGATAGTTATAAATATGCAGATAGTCTTTCATGCCTCAGAACGTGAAATCAGTTCAAGCCGAAGGACATGTTCTTTAAGATATGCAACTGCAGTGTATTTTTAATTTATTTAATTTCTTTTTGTCTTGTACTATATGTTCTCTATTAGTGGGAGGCAGAAAGCTATAGATCTCCCCCTTGTGGTTCCTGCTAGTGTCTGCCTTTCACCTCTCCAATTTCCTCCAGTTCCTTGAGTCTCAATAAGATGCAGCTCAAATGATCTTATTTATTTAGAAACAGGTTCTGGCTCTGTTGTCCAGGCTGGAATACAGTAATGTAATGTAATGAAACCTCCAATTCCTAGGCTCAAGTGATCCTCCTCCCTCAGCCTCCCAACAGCTGGAACTACAAGCAAGTCCCACCATGTCCAGGTAATTATTTTAATTTTTGTAGAGAAAGGGGTCTGGAGGCTGGGGAAGACGGATTCTCACTATGCTGCCCAGGCTGGTTTCAAACTTCCGGCCTCACGCAATCTTCCTGCCTGGGCCTGCCAGAGTACTGGGATTGTACGTGTGAGCCACTGCACCTGGCCTAAATTAGTCTTAAACCACAACTCTGGCATCATTTTCTGCTCAGATCTTCAGTGACCTTGATCACCTGCAGAATAAAATTCAAACTCCTTGGCATGGTCCATGTGAAATTTCTATCCAAAAAAACTCTGCTTTTTGAAATCGTATACATTCTTTAAGTCCCAAATTCCTCTTTCCCAATCCTTCACCTGGAGGCTAGTCTTTCCATTTTGTGCTCCTATACCACAATCTGCTGGTAATTATCAGTGTTTGTGCTCATTTTATCTCTCAGATTAAACTTGAGTATCTGGAGAGTAGGAAAGGACAACGACAACTTCATTTTCCTCTGTTGTCCACACAGTTTCTTGCACATCGAAGGCAGCCAACAAATATCTACAGAATTGAGTAAAACAGTTGCAATGGTTAAAAATTAAAAGTTGTCATTAGACTTTAAAAACAGAGAAAAATTTAAAAATGAATCAAAAGAGAATTGTAAAGACTAGCCCTGTCCACTAGGAATATGAGAACTACATGTGTAATTTTAAATTTTCTAGTAGCCACATTAAATAAAGGGTGAAATTAATCTTAATAATATATTGTTATTTAGCTAAATATATCAAAAATATTATTTCAAGGCTGGACTCGGTGGTTCAGCCTATAATCCCAGCACTTTGGGAGGCTTAGGCAAATGGATTGCCTGAGCCCTCGGGTTCGAGACCAGCCCAGGCAAATTGAATGGAGTTGGAGACAATCTTAGTAATCTAACATAGAAACAAAGAACCGAATACCACACGTTCTCACTCATAAGTGAGACCTGAACATTAATCACAATAGCACAAGGGAGGGATCAGCAGTCGCCGGACACTGTCATGGGAGGGAGTAAGGAGGAGGCATGTAACAACACAGAGGGCACCTGATCCTAAAGCAGGGGAAGTGAGGATCTGCCCATACATGACCCTGGGTACCTAACCTTGGCTTGTACCCCACATTTCTATACTAAAAAAAAAAAATACTGCCTATAATCCCAACACTTTGGGAGGCTGAGGCGAGAGAACTGCCTGAGCCCAGAGGTTCAAGACCAGCCTGGGCAACTGGTGAGATCTCGTCTCTACAGTAAATCAAAAAATTAGCCAGCCGTGGTAGCATGCACCTGTAATTATGGCTACTTGGAAGGATTGCTGAGCCCGGAAGGTTGAGGCTGCAGTGGCCGTGAGCATGCCACTGCACTCCAGCCTGGGCGACAGAGAGAGACTCCAACTCAAAAAAAAAAAAAAAGCAATAAAATTTATTCTATTACATTATTAAGGGAAAAAAAGCAATCTGTAAAAATAATATCACAGAATATCATTCAAATTTTATAATATAAATTACTGAATTATGTATTTCCTGTTTTATATATGGAAAATCTATGCATAAAGCAAAATATAAATAATCGTTATAAGTAATAGATTTTAAAAGAATAAACTCGAAGTATAGTAAAATCCCAGAAAAAAGCAGTTTTTCAGATGACGTTGATAATCCTCTGGGTTGTGATTCACTCTATAACTTAATGCTATGGGTTTTAGATTTTCCAAAAAAACTTTTTTTTTTAGTTGGGATCTCATTTTGTCACCCAAGCTAGAGTACAGTGGTGCAGTCACAGCTCACCAAGCCTCAAACTCTTTAGCCCGTGCGATCCTCCTACCTCAGCCTACTGAGTAGCTGGGACTGCAGGCACATATCACCATACCTGGCTAATTTTTAAAATTTTTTGTAGAGACAGGTTTCACTATGTTGCCCAGGCTGGTCTCAAACTCCTACGCTCAGTCAATCCTCACACCTTGGCATGAGCCACTGTGCACAGCCTTATTCCTTTTGTTTCTTAACTTGTAAAACTAATGCCAAAAAAAACATGCATACATACTAAATATGGAAATACAAAAAGAAGCTGGGCTTGGTGGCTCAGCCTGTAATCCCGCGCCTTTGGGAGGCTGAGGTGAGTGGATTGCCTGAGCCCGCGGGTTCGAGACCAGCCTGGGCAAGTTGGCGAGACCTCATCTCTACAATAAATCAAAAAATTATTAGCCGGGCGTGGTAGCGCGCACCTGTAGTTCCAGCTATTTGGAAGGCTGAGGCGGAAGAATCGCCGGAGCCCAGCAGGTCGAGGCTGCAGTGGCCGGGAGCAACCACTGCACTCCAGTCTGGGCGACAGAGTGAGACTCCAACTCAAAAAAAGAAATACAAAAAGAAAAATGTCACTCCCAATTCTACTATAAATAATCACAACTATAAACACCGGATATGCTTTATGAAAATTTTGGTTGACAAACAAAAGCACAATGCACAGAAATACTCCAAATAAGAGTTAGAACTGCCAGAAATGTAGAAAAAAAGTCCACTCTCAGTGGAAGGCTGGACTGGATGTCTTTCAGGACCCTTCCAAGGCTAAGATTTTCAGATTTTTTTAGAGTATGCTAGTCACTCTAATTATCATATTGATACAGAGACCCACTATTGCCATATTCCCTAGAGAAGGGCATGGCAAGGATTCAGCACTCCTGCACGTACCCACATTCCTGAGAGTTAACAAAAGTTGTGCTGTCCTTATCTCCTATGCACTCCCAGTAAGTAACTTCAAACAATCCTTAACTTCCCTGCAGACTGGCCAATTAACTGAGAGATGTAAATTCTCACTTACTCCCTTTTCTTAGTAGTCACAAGTTTGAATAATATAGCATCAAGGTAATCATAGGTCATGTGATTTGTGTAGCTTTTTTATCAATGTAATCACATAACTTCTGTATCAAGGTAATCGTAAGTCTTGTGTATAACAACATGTAGTAATGAATGACGTCTTAGGCCTTGTTAACTCCCTCCACTCTGTGGCAAGCTTGATTAACACTTCTGTCGGGCATTACTGATAAAAAGCCAGGAGATACCTCTGGTAACTGAAGCCAGGAAATATGGGCCATAAATGTCATTATTGACAAAATATGGTTTTGATTTAAGTTCTATACAATGCTCTGCTAGTCATGTAGTCAGTGTATAGGTACCAACAACCCTGAACTTTTAACAGTGGACTGTAAAGTCTGAAGGGTGCGCAGAACTGTTTAAAAAAGGGCAGAAGCCCAGCTTGGCTCCCTGGATTTGAATAAAACCTCTAGAAATATGCTTTGATTTACTGGTATCGAGGGAGAGGAGCTGAGCATTACTTGGAAGGTAATGATATTTAAAACAATAGACAATAAAACAATAAACAATTCCATGTTATAGTGCTAACTAAAACTAACAAAAATGACAGTATTGGATTAGTGCAAAAACACTGAAAATACATTTCACCTGGAATTTGCTATTTTAAACGACATCAAAGACAAAAACAAAATACAATTATCAGAGCAAACTGCAGAACAGTTTCCTTAAAGGCAGAATCCTTTGCCCAGTTGACATTACTTCCCCAAATGAGGTTCTGGAACACATGTAGTGTAACTGTAGCAATTTGTTTTGTTATATGGTCTTTATCGTGTCCAAATTTTCCATTCTGTTCACATTATTTCTTTTTCTTTTTTTTTTGAGTTGGAGTCTCACTCTGTCGCCCAGACTGGAGTGCAGTGGTTGCTCTCGGCCACCGCAGCCTCAACCTGCTGGGCTCCAGTGATCCTCCCGCCTCAACCTCCTGAGTAGCCGGAACTACAGGCGTGCGATACCACGCCCGGCTAATTTTTGATTTATTGTAGAGATGAGGTCTTGCCAAGTTGCCCAGGTGGGTCTCGAACCCGCGGGCTCAGGCAATCCACTCACCTCAGCCTCCCAAAGGCGTGGGATTACACCCAGCCCGGCTACATTATTTTTGTTTGTTCTTCTCAGTCTGTAGCTCTAAAAGCTTACTTTCTGAAGGTTGTTTTAATTCCAATCTCTTCTTTCTAACATCAAGCAGTTTTTCCTCTAAGTCCCAAGATCCCTGCTGGGATTTCATTATTAATTTATTTAGCTTTAATATGCGTTTCATGTTATCCATAAGCACATTAGTTTTGGTGTTACCTTTCTTCAGGTTTCTTTTAAGTGCAGTTGAAAGTTGCATCCAGCCGGGCTTGGTGGCTCAGCCTGTAATCCCAGCGCTTTGGGAGGCTGAGGTGAGTGGATTGCCTGAGCCCGCAGGTTCGAGACCCACCTGGTCACTTGGCGAGACCTCATTTCTACAATAAATCAAAAAATTAGCTGGGCGTGGTAGCGCGCGCCTGTAGTTCCAGCTACTTGGAAGGCTGAGGTGGAAGGATCGCCGGAGCCCAGCAGGTCGAGGCTGCAGTGGCTGGGAGCGGCCACTGCACTCCAGTCTGGGCAACAGAGTGAAACTCCAACTCAAAAAAAAAAAAAAAAAGAAAGAAAGTTGCATCCTGTCTAATGCGAGATTTTTCATTTCAAAAGCAATTTTTGCCTCTTCAAGCTCATTTTCCAGGTCTTCAATTTTAGCTACAATTTGTTTTTCTTGTATGATGTGTTCTGGAGTTTTTTCTTCATTTGCATCAGGCATCGATTTATACTCTAAGGGTTGTTGCTTTGTTATTTATTTATTTATTTATTTATTTTGAGTTGGAGTCTCACTCCATCGTCCAGACTGGTGTGCAATGGCATACTCCCGGCCACTGCAGCCTCGACCTGCTGGGCTTCGATCCTTCTGCCTCAGCCTTCCAAGTAGCTAGAACTACAGGTGCGCGCTACCACGTCTGGCTTTTTTTTTTAATCGTATAGACGACGTCTCACCAAGTTGCCCAGGCTGGTCTCAAATCCCTGAGCTCAGATAATCCTCTCACCTCGGCCTCCCAAAGAGCTGGGATTACAGGCTTGAGCCACCACGTCCGGCCTTGTCTGTGATCTTAACCTGAACAGCAGTACTCTGCGGTGCCCGCTGCGTGCCAGCGACCTGCAGCGGCTCACCAGACTCGCCTTCCCTCTGGAGTCCACGGACTCTGCGGCCTGTTTCTCAGGCGTCTTCTCCATTGTCGTGGAGTGAAGGCCTACCACCTAGGACTGGTGGAGTTGCGCAAATGAGGCCTCTTTTCCTGTCGCCAGATTCACATTCTTTTTTTCATACTACGTCTTCCAAATCTAGCGTGAAAGATGTATTTACAGCACATCACAGTTCTAACTCGCCACATTTAAGGTGCTTTATAGCTACATGTAGCTAGTGGCTACTGTGTCAGAAAAAAGTTGAGCCAAGGATAGCAAGAGTCCTAGTTCTGGCGGGCTACCAAGTAGTTTTATTACCATAAACACGATTTTAACCACTTATTTCTTCGGTTTCCTCATCTGAAAAGGGGTGACATACTTTTCTTACCAATCTTATAGGGTTGTAAGAGCATAAAAATAGAAACTGAAATGAGGACACTTCTGAAAGATTGAAAATGTCATACAAATGGGAGGATTATAATTATTCCAAGAGGGCGGATGTGGTGGCTCATGCCAGTAATCCCAGCACTTTGGGAAGCCATGGCAAGAGGATTGCTTGAGCACAGAAGTTCAAGACTAGCCTGGGCAACACAGCAAGACCTCCTCTCTACAAACAAATAGCCTGGCATGGTAGCATGCACCCATAATCCCAGCTATGCTGCAGGCTGAGGTGGATCTCTGAGCCCTGAAGTTTGAGGCTGGGGTGAGATCTGATCGTGACACTGCACTCCAGCCTGGGCGACAGAGTGAGACCCTGACTCAAATAACAACAATAATAATAACAATAATAATAATAACTCCAAGAACAAACTCTGATGGCTGTAGTTTGTGCAGTGTTTCTTAGCACACCCGTGACTTTTAGTAACCATTGCAGATACTTGCCAGAGGCTGAAGTACTAAAGATTACAATTTCAATGCTTCAGTGAAGATAGAATAGCAAACCCAATTAAACCCGCTTGCTTTGAAATGATAAATGTCATTTTTGAAGAATATGGATCCCAGAGTCTCCTAGCACCCCGACCTTTCTTCACTGACCTACTGCAATAAAGCAGAGCTGAGGATGGATGAGGATGTTCCCACTGGAGTAGCTTGGTGTGATGAAGACACGTTGTTTAGAAGCACAGAGATTAGACTTTGGAGATTCGTATTCAGGTTAATTACACCACTGCAAATAAGTTGTCTCCAATACAGAAGGAAAGGAAGACACAGGGCGCCTAGTACAAGCACTCTGAGAGCCACAAAACTGGGAAATAACGCAAGGACCACTGCCCTGGCCATCTACTGACATAATGCCTGCGGCCACCAAAGCACTTCTGTGACACCCAGAGAGATGAAAACACAGATGTTTCCAGAGGACTCCGGCATGTCATTTATTATTAACATTTTAAGTGTTCTTTTTAGGAGATTCTCTGAAGAGTTCTAAGCGCTTCTTCCCAAATATTTCAGTTATTGTTCATTCACCTGCCGAGATCTGACCCCTTAGCACTCATTGCCTGAAGAAATGGTACAGACAGGTACTCAGGTATTAACATTTCAGATTTGATTACAGAGTGAGCCGAGGTAGCAAGAAATAAATCCCCTTCTTGTGAACTGTGACGCGCCTCCGGTCGGCCTGAGCTCAGAAGGCGCCTGTGGGTACTTCGCTCAGCCCACGATCCATCTCCAGCCACCTCTGCGGATTCGCGGTACCCTCGGAGTTGCAGGAGGGTTTATGACGTGGCGCCCTTCGCCTACCGCCGTTGCCCGGGAGACTACGTCCCGCGCTGACAACCGTTGCTAGGGGGCGGAGACTTTGAATCCGTTCCCGAGATGGCATACCCCAGTCCGGCGCGGAGTCCTTAGGGCGCATGCGACGACGCTCTCGCGAGGTTTCGTCTTCCCGGAAGCGGCGGAGGGCGTGCTTTGTCGACGGCGTCGCGATGTGTGGGGACTGTGTGGAGAAGGAATATCCCAACCGGGTGAGCGAGTGGGCGCCGAGGACCTCCCGCTCTCTTGGCTCGTGGCCGGCCCCCGAGGCGTCTCATGCCCGGTGAGCGGCAGCTGTGTCGGGCACACGAAGGGGGGAGGCCTGTGGCCCTCCGTGCCCGCCGGTCCCCGCCCCGGTGGTGGACAGCCATCATTCCTGTTCTCCTGAGCCCCGGGGGACAACAGAGCACCCCCCCCCCCCCGCCTCCAAACAACCAGCCCCGACTGCCGAGGAACCCCCGCCCCCGGCCCACTCCGGGTCCATCCTCAGGCCGGATTCGATGGAGTTCCGTTCCTTGCCGAGCTCCCGCGTAGAAAGGCCCTCGGCCGTCTGATCTGAACTCCTTTTACAGATGGAGAAGCCGATTCCTGGAGAGGAGAGACCATATGCCCCAGGCACATCCTAGTTAGTACGAATGGGAGCCAGGGCGAGAATTCAGGTGTCCTGGCTGCTATTTTATTTGCGGGGCTTATCTGTTCCCGTGCGTTCCAGGTGTACTTGAGGGACACGTCCGTATATGTAGCTCGATGACTGCTAGGCCAGAAAGGGGTTTTTTAATCTCAAAGAAGAAATAAAAGGCAGTTACATGCTGCCAAGCGCCTGCTGCTTGGGGGAGTGTGTGATTGGCAAACGATGGGTAGCAGGGAGGCAGTAGGATACGGCGGGGCTCTTCCCCCAAAAAGGTGGACGTCGGTTGGGATGTGAAGGGTAGTTATGATGAGGGTGGAAGAGCAGGAAAGGAGGCTCGGGAAGCTAGAACAGATTTCGTGCGTTGGTTGGGAGGTGGGTAATCTCTTCTCTGTCTCAGTATTTTATAAGTAGTACTTTAATTTTTCGAGGAAATAGGGCAGTCTGGATTCTCATATGGTACAACCACTTTGGAAGAGCAGTTTAGCGTTGTCAAATAAAGATGTGCACACTAGACCGGGTGCGGTGGCTCATGCTTGTAATCCCAGCACTTTGGGAGGCCGGCAGGAAGATAGCTTGAGGTTAGCTAGGAATTTGGGACCAGCCTGGGCAACATAGACCCTGTCTCTATAAAGAAAAATTTAAAAAATCATCAAGTGTGACAGTTGGAGCCTGTAGTTCCAGCTATTTGGGAAGCGGAAGTAGGAGGATCACTTGAGCCCAGGAGTTCGAAGCTACAGTGAGCTGTGATTGTTGGGCCACTGCACTCCAACCTGAGCGACAGAGCAAGACCCAGTCTCTACAAAAATTAAAAAAAAGATGTGCACCCTGAAAGGATCCAGCAGTTCGCATTCCAGAAATATGCACACGCATGCTCTAGGAGACTTGTATGAGAGTGTTCATAACAGCATAGTTTCTGTGGTAGTAGATGGTGATAAGTTCACAGAATGAAACACCAAGAGTGAGTGAGTGATAACAGTGAAGGCATTAGAGCCATAGTTCTCAACCAGGAGTGATTTTTGCCTCCCAGATGACATTAGGAGTGCTGCTGATTATCTAATGGGTGGGGCCAGAGATGCCACAATGCCAGGACACCACAACAGAGTGTTATATGCACAACGTCAGTAGTGCCAAGGGTGAGAAACCCTGAATTAAAGCAGGGAAAATACCAGAATTATATGCAGTAACCTGAATACGTCTTAAAATACAGTGTTGATGAAAGAACATGAATAATTCAAAAACAGGCAAACTAAGTTATTTAAGGAAGTACCTGGGTGGTAGAAATATAAAGAAAAACATGAAATTACCATAAAATCAGCATACTGTTTACTGCTAAGGGACTAACTAGGGTGTGACCAAGAAGGGTCAGGTGAGGAGAGGGCTTCTGGGGTGCAAGCAGTGTGATTTCCTGATTTGTGTGGTCACTTTATAATCAAGGTACTGTATATTTATGTTTCATATACTTTACTGTGTTCTATTTCACACTTTCTTTTAATTTTTATGAAACCAGAAATAGACATTGCACATTATAGGACCATGAAGGAGAAGTTTACAGTAGAGAATATTAAGTTCAGCTGGATTCTTAAGAGTTGAAAGTCAGCCGGGCTCGGTGGCTCAGCCTGTAATCCTACGCCTTTGGGAGGCTGAGGTGAGTGGATTGTCTGAGCCTGCGGGTTCAAGACCTGCCCGGGCAACTTGGCGAGACCTCATCTCTACAATAAAATCAAAAATGAGCCGGGCGTGGTAGTGTAGCGCGCACCTGTAGTTCCAGCTACTTGGAAGGCTGAGGCGGAAGGATCTCCGGAGCCCAGCAGGTCGAGGCTGTGGTGACCGGGAGCGGCCACTGCACTCCAGGCTGGGCGACAGAGTGAGACTCCAACTCAAAAAAAAAAAAAAAGAGTTGAAAGTCTTTAAAATTATATTAAGAAGTTTAGATTTTATGTTTTAGGCATTGGGCAGCCATCAGAATAATTTTTAATAGGGAAATGATTTTGAAATCTGTTATTTAGAAAAGTGAATCTTATGGCTGTATGTTGGAATGATGGGGGAGTGTAAAAGGATAACCCCACAGAGCATTTGGGGAGCCATGGCAACAGTAGCGTAGGCAGGAGATAATGAAGACCTTATTTCAAAGAACTCAACCAATTTCACGTAGGAAGGAAGAAGGGAAGAGCTATATATGACTCAGGGTTTTGGTCTAGGCAGCTGGGAAATAAGCATCATTACAGAAATGGGAGGCATATGGGGAGAAAAACCAAAATTGGGGGCAAGTGGTCAAACTGTTTCATTATGCTTCACTTGAGGTTGTAATATGTGAGGAGTCGAGTGAAAATATAAGATTGTGGTTTGGGTGCAACTGCTTAGATAGATGAGTCAGCCAAATAGAGGTGTCAATAGAAAGGATTTGTTCTCTGAGGAAAAGAACGTAGAAAATTAAGAACAGAGCTTCAAAGGCTAAATAGAAGAAATGAAAGTATAAGGGAGAAGGGTTGAGAGAAGGATTAAGATGATTGGGAAACCAGAAAAGTTCCTTTTAGATTTTATTCTGTTCCAAAGTAAAGGACTGTCAAAAAGAATTGAACTCTTCTTTGGAATTACAGAAGGCAGATTAGAAAGAATTAGTGGGTGGATGTTATAGGCTTTGAATCAGAATAAAGAACTTTCTAACAGATGTTCAGAAATGGAGTGAGTAGCTCAGAGAAATTGAGCTCTCCTCCTATCGTTCAGTAAAACTGACCATTTGGAATCTCAAGGACCCCTCCAGCTCTGGGGATCTTTGAAGTCATGACACTATTTTAAGTGCAGTAAGAGCAGAAACCATTTTGCTCAAACGTGGCTAAGGCAAGTATAGTCCACTCATTCAAAACACTGGACAGGAGACAACAAGTTAGCTTGCTGAAATTATTATTTTTTTTTTTTGTAGTTGGAGCCTCACTCTGTCACTCAGGCTGTAGTGCAGTGGCATGATCATGGCCACTGCAGCTTCGACCTGCTGGGCTCAGGCAATCCTTCCGCCTCAGTCTTCCAAGTAACTGAAACTAAAGGCGTGCACCACCACGTCTGGCTAGTTTTTTGATTTCTTGAAGAGATAAGGTCTGGCTAAGTTCCCCGGGCTGGTCTGAACCTCTGGGCTCAGGCATGTTCTCGCCTCTGCCTTTCAAAGTGCTGAGATTACAGGCATGAGCCACCACACTCGGCTCAATAATATTTAATTATCTTTGGTTACATAAAATTATTTGGAGTTTTGTGTAGATGTTTTTTCACAGGCTAGAAATATACTGAACTGAATTCCTAATGAGGCTCTGGCCCATTTACTTATACTGAGAACTTGAACTCAGGCATGAATCAAGTTGGAAATGATTTTCTGAACCCAAATTTTTTTACTCAACTGTGAGCCACTTTTTTTTTTTTTTCCCAGAAAAGCATTTAGCAAACCAGTTGGAGCTAGAACTCTAGGCATTTTCTAAAATTACTGAACAGGCACAAAACTGTAATAAAACATTTCTCAAATCAAACTGGAAATGAAATCTCTATTGTATATTTTAAGTTTCAGCTTTAAATTTTGTTAGTTATGCAACAGCAATACAGAAATACCTCATTAGATTAACCAGAGGAAAAAGATCAGTGTGAATTAGTAATATACTTATTGATTGATTGATTTTTGAGTTGTAGTCTCACCGTCACCCAGGCTGGAGTGCAGTAGCACACTCATGGCCACCCCAATGTTGACCTGCTGGGCTCTGGCGATCCTTCTGCCTCAACCTTCTAAGTAACTGGAGCTACAGGTGCATGCTACCATGCCTGGCTAATTTTTTTATTTTTGTAGAGATGAGGTCTCGCCAAGTTGCCCAGGCTGTTCTTGAACCCATGGACTCAGGCAATCCCGTCACCTCGGCCTCCCAAAGTGCTGGGATTACAGACTTGAGCCACCATGCCCGACCTGAAGCACATTTTCTAAAAGTACTTAGTATGTTGGCTTTTTTCCTCTCTTCTTGACACTGTTATGGTTTACTATTATTATTATTATTATTATTTTATTTTTTGAGTTGGAGTCTCACTCTGTCTCCCAGGCTAGAGTGCAGTGGCATGCTCATAGCCACCGCAGCCTCAATCTACTGGGCTCAGGCGATCGTGCTGCCTCAGCCTCCAAGTAGCTGGAACTATAGGGGTGGTCTACCATGCCTGGCTAATTTTTTTATTTATTGTAGAGACAAGGTCTCACCAAGTTACCCAGGCTAGTCTCGAACCCCTGGGCTCAAGCATTCTTCACCTTGGCCTCCAAAAGTGCTGGGTTTAGACTTGAGCCACCATGCCCGACCTGGTTTACTATTATTATAGAATTGATTTCAATGGCATTCTTCATTTTCCTGCTATTATGGGAGCCTTAAAAGTGTTCCTAGCCGGGCTCGGTGGCTCAGCCTGTAATCCCACGCCTTTGGGAGGCTGAGGTGAG
>NW_007257534.1:132395-157900 GCF_000164805.1 Carlito syrichta | reverse complement strand
GGCCACTGCACTCCAGTCTGGGCGACAGAGTGAGACTCCAACTCAAAAAAAAAGGAAAAGGAAAATACAGTTTATTTTAAAAAGTAAATTAGAGAGAGAGAGAGAGAGAGAGAGACAGAGACAGGAGATTCATTCTCCCCAAGGTAGAGGAGGAGGCCAAGGCTAGGAAACATGGCAGCCGTGGCTTAAGGAACCACATGGTCAGTCCATGGCTTAGCAAAGCAATGGCTCTGTTTCCAGTTTCTTTTTTTTTTTTAGTTGGAGTCATTCTGTCGCCCTGACTGGAGTGCAGTGGCACAAACCTGGGCTCCAGCAATCATTCTGTCTCAGTCTTCCAAGTAGCAGGAACTACAGGCATGCACTACTACGCCCGGCTAATTTTTTATTTTTTGTAGAGATGAGGTCTCACCAGGTTCCCCAGGCTGGTCTCATACCTCCGGGCTCAGACAATCCACTCGCCTCGGCCTCCCAAAGTGCTAGGATTACAGGCTGAGCCACCAAGTCTGGCCAATTCTGGCCTTTTTGAGTTTTTTGTGTTTTTTTACCTTTTGAGGTTTTAAGTCTGTTAGCCATCTTCACTAAAGATTTTTAAATGGCTCTCATTGGCAGCAGAGGTCGATGTTCTTTATTCCTTTCCCTGCCCTCACCCCCGATAAAGCTGTTTGCCCCCCTAAAAAAGATATTGAAATGAAAGGAAATAAAATTCATCCTAATATTTCAGGGCAACACGTGCCTGGAGAATGGCTCCTTCTTGCTAAACTTCACGGGTTGTGCTGTGTGCAGTAAGCGGGACTTCATGCTGATCACAAACAAGTCCCTGAAAGAAGAGGATGGAGAAGAGATAGTCACCTATGATCGTAAGTATTTTATTTTTTGCTTTTTAACTGCTTTATCAACTTTACATTTCTCCATGTAAATGGGTGAAACTCTGCTGCTGAGAGAAATAGACTGGGTACAAAGGCAAAATCTCCAGTTAGAAACTGCAACACAAGACACACGTGACACATGGAAATAACATAATGTTCACAGCAAACGGACTGATAAAGACATATCAGGAAAGTGCAAGGAAAAAGAAAACGGGGAATCACAGTACTAATCTTACAGAAAATGGAAGGAGTCAAGGCATAAAGCAAAATTCATGATGGTCATGGTGATTAGAGAGCTCCCTCATAAGGATACACAGACAGTTCCTCAACTGCAGCTACCTAAGTTTTCTTCTCATTTCTCTTATCTCCATGAGCATTTCCATATCGTCTCCACCCACGCATCCCATCATTGACCGCCTACTGGGTATTGCCCATTAAAAATTAGGGGCAACCAGGCTCGGTGGCTCAGCCTGTAATCTCAGCATTTTGGGAGGCTGAGGCAAGTGGATTGTCTGAACTCGCGGGTTCAAGACCAGCCCGGGCAACTTGGCCAGACCTCATCTCTACAATAAAAAAAAAAACTAGCCAGGCACTGTAGCATGCACTTGTAGTTCCAGCTACTTGGAAGGCTGAGGCTGAAGGATCACCGGAGCCCAACAGGTCAATGCTGGGGTGACCATGAGCATGCCATGGCACTCCAACCTGGGTGACAGAGTGAGACTTCAACTCAAAAAAAAGAAAAGAAAAGAAAATTAGGGGCAAGTTGGCAAGCCTGTCCCGTTCTGTTATTTCCTGCAGGCTAGTGGCCTTTGCTGCTTCCCAAAGGGCAGTTTTCTTCTCCATCAGCTTCCTTCTTCATGGGCTGCTCCATTTCTTCTTCTTTTTTTTTTTTTTTTTTTTTTTGAGTTGGAGTCTCACTCTGTTGCCCAGACTGGAGTGCAGTGGCCTCCTGGCCACCGCAGCCTCGACCTGCTGGACTCCGGCAATCCTTCCGCCTAAGCCTTCCGAGTAGCCGGAATTACAGGCATGTGCTACCACGCCCGGCTGATTTTTTTTATTTATTGTAGAGATGAAGTCTCACTGCCCAGGCAGGTCTCGAACCCGCAGGCTCAGGCAGTCCACTCACCTCAGCCTCCCAAAGGCACAGGATTACAGGCTGAGCCACTGAGCCTGGCTCATTTCTTCTTTTGCCTGAGTGTATCCTTATAGTTCGTTCTTCTCCTCCTACCGATTCTCACTGTGAGCTGTGCCACCACGACACTCCGCCCTGCAGACCTACTCCACAATCCCCACACTGATGCCAGTCGGCCGAGCACAGGGCAGTGGGGTGTTGGTAGCGGGACACAAGTCATGGACTTCTTTGTAGCACGAGTCTATTATAAGCTTTTGGAAGTTGATACATTATGCAAAATATTCTGAGGCCTATTTCAGTGGTGTATTGCAACACGAAGTTACCAATTAGGTTTTTAAGAGGAGAATATAGTTAACAGCTGATTTATCTAGAACTATCAGGTAGTCAATATAAATTACTTTTGAAGATAACTGAAACTTGTAATTTAGGCACTGAATTCTTTTTTTTTTTTTTTTTGAGTTGGAGTCTCACTCTGTTGCCCAGACTGGAGTGTAGTGGCATGCTCCCAGCCACTGCAGCCTCTATCTGTTGGGCTCCAGCGATCCTTCCACCTTAGCCTTCCAAGTAACCAGAGCTACAGGTGCATGCCACCACACCTGGCTAATTTTTTTGATTTATTGTAGAGATGCAGTTTTGCCAAGTTGCCCAGGCGGGTCTCAAACCCTCAGGCTCAGGCAATTCACTTGCCTCGGCCTCCCAAAGTGCTGGGATTGCAGGTTGAGCCACTGAGACTGGCCTGAATTCTTATATTTACTTTTATTTATTTATTTATTTATTTTTTGAGTTGGCATCTCACTTCTGTTGCCCAGGCTGGAGTGCAGTGGCATGCTCACAGCCACTGCAGCCTTGATCTACTGGGCTCAGGTGATCCTTCTGCCTCAACCTTTCAAGTAGCTGGAACTACAGGTGCATGCCACCATGCCCGGCTAGTTTTTGTGATTTAGTGTAGAGATGAGGTCTTACCATGTTGCCCAGGCTTGTCTCGAACCCCCGGGCTCAGACAGTCCTCTCACTTCAGCCTCCCAAAGTGCTGGGATTATAGACTGAGTCACCATGACTGCCCATATTTATTATTTTTGGGGGACCTATTTCTATTTTTAAAGCCTTTATCAAGATATAGAGACTTTTTACTATTACTGTTATGATTATTGCTATTACCTTCAGGTCATCCATGGGAGTTTTCACTTTGTACTGTAGTATACTATAGTGATGTTCTCCAACAGCTATGAAAGTGTTGAGGGCTATTTGTCCCTGTACTAAATGACTCTGGGATGCTGTGGTTATTGTAGTCTTGTTTTTACTCTTTAGGTTTTTGTTTGTTTGTTTTCTTTTTTTGGTCTCCAGTATCACTGACAGGCTGTTGTTCCTTGCTTTTGTTGCTATAAGTAAGCTGTCTTCTTAATATGCTGCTTCTCGTCCTCGGTACTGGGAAATCAAAGTAATAAACTGTATAATACATTAATTCTAAGGTTGGCACTAAGAATTCCTGAGTCAGTTAAGTACAAGTATACTTTAGTGCCCAGATACTGCAACCAGTATTTAAACTGTTTATATCCCTCTTTGCTTGTCTTCTGGTTCTTGGGTATGTTCCAAATATATGAGGAATAAGTGTGCAGATAATGATATTTTGAAGGAGGGGTGTGACAGACACCAAGCTTTCAGAAGAGAGCCAGACAATCGAAAATGTTCTAAGTTAGAAGACTCTTTTTCTTTCTTTTTAGTACATATTCCCTGTATTCTGTATCTCATCCAGGCAACAGAGCACAGTGGTTAAGAGTGAGGGCCCTGGGGCCACCAACTGCTTGGGCTTGATTTCTGGTTCCAGCACTTCCTCACTCACGGGTCTTCCTAGTCACTTAACCACAGTATGCTTTTGTTTCCTTGTCCCTAAAAAGGTGGTAATGATGGTGTCTACCTCACTGGGCTTTTGAGATTAAGTGAACAAAACTTAAAACAGTATCTGGCACACAGTAAGCACTGAATAAATCATAATAACTATTGCCATTTTTTAATTAAATTCTTTTGTTACCATTAAATTCACTTTACTATTCAGCATTGGCTTTCATTATTGACTGGTTATACTAGCATAGTTTCTGTCATTCTTGAGAATAAAAGCTTTCACATAGTTAAATAGGTCCAGCTAGCTTAAAAACACACTTAAATATCTGTCAACTGATTACTTTAGAGAGCTTTCAGTGGGAATTAATAAATGCACATTAAGTCTGAGTTCAGACCCTTAATTATGTAGTCTTGCTATTGGCAGATCCTGTATTATTTTTTCAAAGTAGATAGTATAATGGGTTTCCTGCTATGAAAACTATGGCAGAGTTGAGATTCTTTTAAAATAATATCCTAGCCACATGCGGTGGCTCATGCCTGTAATCCCAGAACTTTGGGAGGTGGAGCAAGAGGATTGCCTGAGTTCATGGGTTCTAGATCAGCCTGAGCAACTTGGCAACACCTTGTCTCTACGATAAATCAAAATTTAGTCCGGCATGGTAGCACGCACCTGTAGTTTGAACTACTTGGAAGGCTGAGGTGAAAGGATCACCTGAACCCAGCAGGTTGAGGCTGTGGTGGCAGTAAGCATCCATTGCACTTCCAGCCTGGGCGACAGAGTGATTCTAACTCAAGAATATATATGTCCCGAAAACAAAAATTTTACTGTTTTAAGAAACTTAAAAGACTTAATTAAGGCTTAATTACATAAATCTTTCTTTGTTTCAGCAGATCTGTGTAAGAACTGTCATCACGTAATAGCCAGGCACGAGTATACATTCAGCATCATGGATGAATTTCAGGTAAACTGTATAAATATGGGTATGTTTTTTGGGGAGAGGGAGATAATAAATGTACTCTTGAAAATATAGACATAGATTTTATAAATGAAGTACTAGCATGTATTAAAGGGACCATCACTGTCTTACACTTATGCATGTTGAGAGAGACTTTAGATGTGGGTGGATCCCTGCAAACCTATCTTCACAAGAGTCACAGATCAAAGTGTGTGCAGGCCAGTCATGGTGGCTACATCTGTAATCTCAACACATTGGGAGGCTAAGGCAGGAGGATCTCTTCTTGAGCCCAGCAGTTTGAGACCAGAGCAAAATCCTGTCTCTATAAAAATTAATAAATAAATAAAACAAAGTGTGTGCCTTAAATAAGATATCTTAGTTCTGTCATTTTTGCTTATAAAGAATAGCATTTGATGGGGTCTTACAAGGTTACTCTAGTGCTGCTTTTTTCTGCCCAGTTATGTGATTGCCCAGTTGTTGGTTTTAACTGATGTCCTATCTACTGCCACCATACTTGCTGCGCATGGGAATTGTGAGAAGGTGGTTATCTTTGAATTCCCTAGTCATTATGTAGTGTTGAGCAACCATGTGGCCTCAGTTGTGGTAAGATATTTTAATATTATTTGTTAAATAAAATTACAAAGCTGGGCTTGGTGGCTCAGCCTGTAATCCCACGTCTTTGGGAAGCTGAGGTGAGTGGATTGCCTGAGCCCGTGGGTTCGAGACCCTCCTGGCCAACTTGGCGAGACCTCATCTGTACAATAAATCAAAAATCAGCCGGGCGTGGTAGCGCGCGCCTGTAATTCCAGCTACTCAGAAGATTGAGGCAGAAGGATCGCCGGAGCCCAGCAGGTCAAGGCTGCGGTGGCCGGGAGCGGCTACTGCACTCCGGTCTAGGTGACAGAGTGAGACTCCAACTAAAAAAAAAAAATTAAAAGATTCAATAAATAAATAAATAAATAAAATTACAAGATGGTGTATCAAGATTGGAGGAGAAATCCTGAACCACTGTGAAGCTAGAGATTAAGAGATTTATGATAAAGATTGGCCCTTATGCAGTTGTGAGAGCATATGAAGAATTCTCTGGAAGGTTGCAGTAGGCCTGAAGTTACTGGAAATTCACAGGTCTGAGGGACAGGAAGCAGAGCTGGACAAGTGGGAGAGACCCAAGGACAAACTGGGACCCCTTCTGTCCTTCACTGCCTCTGTTTTTCAGCCTTCAAATTGAGCTGCTTATTTTGTGTGAACTGCATGCTTGTCCGTAGGATATTGACATCAGGTTAGAGTGTTTAACAGGCAAGGAAAATTTTTTTTCAGTCCCTCAAACTCGGATAGTACTTTAATTAGGAAACAAATAATAATCTTCCATAACAGAATCATCAAGTAGCATAACCCCTCTCATTCATTCTTATTTTAGCATGGAAGAAAGTGCCTAGTTAATCTGTCAGAGCCTGATCTGATATGCGTGGTTAATCTAGACAGCACCTTTACCATATCTCCTCAGCATCCAAAGACTATTCCTCATGAAATACTCATATGCTATATGTAACTTACAGCAAAATGGAGATTTTAGTGAATGAATAGTGGTCACATAGGGGAATGTGCATCTTGTGGGCTTGAAGAGACAGCTCTGTCCTTTTGTGGGAGGAAGGGAGTGCTTTCAGCTGTATTCAAGAAGCTCCTTCGTCGTGGAAGTTTTTTTTTTTTTTTTTTTTTTTTTTTTAAGAATCATCTGTTGTCTTTATTTTACAGAGTAATGATTTAAATTGAATATATCTGGGCACAGTAGATATTTGACATGAAAAGTAGTTGCATCAGAATAGGCATCAGAAAAATAGCAACCCATCTCACACATAACTAGAAAATATTATTCTCTCTGACCATTTAAATGTTACAAATCCTGAGAATGTTATACATTGAACAAATTAGGTACTGCCTTATCATTAAATCTTGCTTGGAAATAAGCCTTTTAAAAAATGCTTTGAGGTACAAACCACCTATTTATTAAACAGGAGTCTTTGACATTATACAAAGAGTTTAAACAAAGATATCAAGCAATTACAGTTCCGTGGTTCTTAAAACAGCCATCAGTCAGGTTCAAGGACACACTGCTCCACAATTTCCCTTAAGCTGGGGTTTTCCATTGCCGCTGCCACTCGTTCTTTGTCATTTATCTGCTTATTGATGTCTTCTTCTGTTGAGTGGGTTCCTTCAGAAATGTATATTTCCAACTTATGTTTAAATGGTAAACACCACTGAAGTTTTACTCTTAAGCACAGTCCAATAAGAGTCGCCAAAGAGCAATGAGGTACTGTCGGTGTAAACCTTATAATAACTAGATAGTCTTCTTCATTTATCTCTTGAACCTCCACACAACTTTCTGTTACCACTTCTAGTTCTTCTAAAGTATTGGGCTTTTCTGGGTCCCGGATAGTTCTAATCAAATCATAAACCTCTAGCGCTTTCTCTTCCATGATCCGGGGCTGCCGGGCAGCTCCCCGCTCAGAGAGGCCCGAGAGCCACAGGACTCTGCTCAGCGTCCAGGAGAGCAGCCCGGACACGCGCTCCATCCTCCCGCTCCGCCATCCCTGGCGACTGTCCCACCCGCGCCACCGTCTCAGCAGCCGGCCTCGGAATTCATCAACTTCCTGGTCTTCTGTCGTGGAAGTTTTTTAGATCTCCTCAATGGGTTTTGAGATTGCCTGTTGATTTCCCAACCAAGCCACTGAATCACTGCCCTGAGACCAAAGTCTAGTGGATTTTTCCTTTATGAATGAACATAGCCGTTTTTAAAACATTACGCTGAGGCAGGAAGAAGAAGGTAAAGGAGAAAGGCTTGTAGTTATGATGCCCGGAGACAAATTCTCCTGAAAAACTTTTTTTTTTTTTTTGAGTTGGAGTCTCACTCTGTTACCTAGGCTGGAGTGCAGTGGCATGCTCACAGCCACCACAACCTTGACCTGCTGGGCTCCAGTGATCCTTCTGTCTCAGCCTTCCATGTAGGTGGACTATAGGCGTGTGCCACCATGCTGGGCTAATTTTCTGATTTATTGTAGAGATGAGGTCTCGCCAAGTTACCCAGGCTGGTCTCGAATCCATGGGCTCAGGCAATCCTCTCACCTTGGCCTCCCAAAGTGCTAGGATTATAGGCGTGAGCCACTGTGCTCAGCCTCTGAAAAACTCTTAAATGAAGCTCTCTACCTCCAGTCTTCTCCCTCGCAGCATTTATTCCCCCACCCATATTTTGTACTCTGCCATCAGATTATTTTTCTCAAAACAATGCTTTCAGCTGGCTGCAGTGGCTAACACCTGATATTCCAGCACTTTGGGAGGCTGAGGCAGGATGATCACTCGAGGCCAGGAATCTGAGTACAGCCTGGGCACCATAGTGAGACCCTGTCTCTATTTTTTAAAATGTTTTATAAGTAAATAAATAAAAATAAAGATGCTTTCAGGTCATCTGATTGCCTTTCCATAGTGCCCCTTTAGCTTCAAACTTTTTATTCCCTGTTTCTTGCAGCTTCCCTCTTATTCCCACTAGACTTCCAGAGTGTACCATATGTGGTCTTGTCCCAATTTGAGATTCTTCCTTTCTTCCTGTTGTAGAGGACACTTTTTCTCTACTCCTTTCTGTGCTGCCCTACTGCATGTCCTCCGGAATCTCATGTTATCATCTCTCCTTCTAGTGTCCTCTTTTTATTTTTTTGAGTTGCAGTCTCACTCTGTCACCCAGGCTGGAGTGCAATGGCACACTCATAGCCACCGCAGCCTCTACCTGCTGGGCTCAGGCAATCCTTTCATCTCAGCCTTCCAAGTAGCTGGAACTACAGGCGCGTGCCACCATGCCCAGCTAATTTTTTGGATTTTTGCAGAGGCGAGGTCTCACCAAGTTGCCTAGGCTGGTCTTGAACCCCTGGGCTCAGGCAATCCTCTTGCCTCGGCCTCCCAAAGTGCTGGATTACAGGTATGAGCCACTGCACCTGGCCCCTCTTTTTTTTTTTTTAATTAAAAAAAATTTTTTTTAATCCATGGGATTTTTTTTTTTTAACATTTAACATACTTAGTTCTTCTTTGTTCATTAAAAATAAGTGAAAACCCTTTCCTTTCACTCAGCCACCTCTTTGGTTCCTGGAGTCATCTCTTTGCTTCCCTTTGCCTCCTGATGTGAATGAGTTTATACCCTCTTCCCTTATTTCCTTAAGCTCCTCTTCACCACTTACAAATGGGTTTTCATCTTCACTGTTTTAAAACTGTTCTCTCATAGGTTTCCCAGAATACATCCAAATCCTGTGGCTCTGCCTCAGTTCTCTCAACATCTCTTCTGTATCTGGTTTTGATAACCATGGCTGTCTTGTCGAAGCACTTCTGCCCTTGAGGTCAACAGTGCTTGACCCTCTTCTTTCTTTTAAAATAATTTAAACTGCTCCTTTGCATTTTCTCCCCTTTCCTTTACTGTTTTTCCTAACTGATGCCCCTGGTCTTTGGTCTGTGGTCTGGAACCTTCTCTGTGTTCCCTGTATAGTGAGCACACATGCATGCAGTGCCAGTTGTAAACTACTGGGTACCTCCACATTTCCCTCCTAGCCCTCACACCCCACCAGCCCTCTTTTTTTCTTTGTTTCTTTGCTTTTTCCCCCAGGTTCTGCTATCACACCTCATGTCAAAGATAGCACCCACTCAGTCCTAAGTGACTCAGCATTCCTTCAGCTGTAGCTCTGCCCATGGCTGTGAGATTAGCCTTCCGTAAATGTGCCATCCTGCGCGCCCCGTTGCAGGCCTCCTTGTGCGGCATTTTTCCCTCCACCCATGCACCTGTGCTTGCCCCCTTTTCCAGGCTGCGTCCTCACTCATGCTTCTTGATAAAACTCTGTCTAGCTGGGCTCGGTGACTCAGACTGTAATCCCGTGCCTTTGGGAGGCTGAGGTGAGTGGATTGCCTGAGCCTGTGGGTTCGAGACCCGCCTGGGCAACTTGGCGAGACCTCATCTCTACAATAAATAAAAAAAATGAGCCGGGCATGGTAGCGCGCGCCTGTAGTTCCAGCTACTCGGAAGGCTGAGGCGGAAGGATTGCCGGAGCCCAGCAGGTCTAGGTTGCAGTGGCCGGGAACGGCTACTGCACTCCAGTCTGGTTGACAGAGTGAGACTCCAACTCAAAAAAACCCAAAACTCTGTGTCTTCACCTTCAGGCCAACTCAGTCTTAACCTCTTTCAGTGGAACTCAGAATCTATCTCCTTCTTGACCCTCATGGTCCAGCCTATGTTGCTTCTCCATTTTCTGAACTGTTCTTGTCCCTATGTCAGGCCCTGGCTCTAGTGAGCAGCCACTGGGGAACGTCCACCTCACCCTGATGTCCACAAACGCTCTTCATTCTCAGCTGCAGGACTCTGTTCTCATCCTCACCCTACCCTAGTCCCTACTCTTGTCCTGGCAGTAGTTCAAGTTCAAGGTGGGATTCCCCACCATTGTTGTTTTATTTTAAACATCTCCTGGGAAATTTAAACATAATCCAAAGTAAGCAGAATAGTTTATTGACTTCACATTGCCTGATTTATCATTCATCTTTCCCACATCTCCCCTTAGGGTTATTTCAAAGCATATTCTAAACACATCACTACCTCTGTCAATATTTCATCCTGCATTTCAAATGAAATGGCAATGTGTTTACATCAGGGAATGAGGGGAGCGATGGACTGCTATCTGCTCCTCTGTGGGCCAAGGAAGGAGAGGACTTGGAGTCAGATTTCACAGGGAGTAAGAGAGGGAAAGGGCTAAGGAACCCTCGGGACAAAAGGAGGATCTGGCCCACCCATTCCACCCTTCCTTCCAAGGCTCCCCCGAGGCCCTGCTCAAATGGATCCTGGGAGGGTCGCCTTGAATGAGGGGGGAGTTATTCTCCCTGCTTGGCTGGTTTTGGTAAAAGGTGTCGTAATCCTGCCATATTCCTGACAGCACAGAGAAAAGTGTTCCTAGCCTCCCAAGTTAGAATTCTACGCATGCTTTCCCACAGAAGCACTACTATATATGGTTAGAATCTATAGTAGTCATACAATATAAATTTAAGTGACTTATGGCTTTTCCTGGGAACCCAACTGCCATGTAAAACATTATTTTGTGGGAAACTGCTTTTGAATTCCAGACAGTTGGCTTGCTATGACATTTGAATTCCAGACCGTCTGTACAGATGAGAGGTGTAATCAGTCTCACTGATTTAATGATCTTTTCCGATTATACATGTAATAGTTCCAGATTATAGTATATATAGTGTGTGTATATAAATATGTATATATGTTTAATGATCTTTCCAGATTATGTATGTTTTTCCTCCTAAGTTAGATTGTCCATTTTTCAGGTCAGCCTTTGTCCTTGCTTTCTTTCATATCTTCCACCATACCTAGACATCTCAGGGCATGTGGGCACTCAGTATAAACTTCTCAGTGGATACACTAGTGAAAACTCAGATGTTTATCTACCTTCATACATTTTCCCTTTTTGACTCTTTTTTTTTTTTTGAGTTGGAGTTTCTGTTGCCCAGGCTGGAGTGCAGTGGCACGCTCACAGCCACTTGACCTCGACCTCCTGGGCTCAGGTGATCCTTCCATCTCAGCCTTCCAAGTAGCTGGAACTACAGGTGCACACACACCACCACACCCAACTAATTTTTTATTTTTTGTAGAGATGAAGTCTCGCCAAGTTGCCAAGACTGGTCTAGAACCTGTGGACTCAGGCAGTCCTCTCATTTGGCCTCCCAAAGTGCTGGGATTATAGGCGTGAGCCTCCACGCTTGGGCCTTTTTTGACTCTTACTACTTTTTCACCAGCAATATCTGGTGAATTAAAATAGTGGAAGTACTTGAGAACACCCAAAGACCTAGGAGAGGGTGGTTTTTATTTTATTTTCAGTTCCTGAAATTTGTGTTTGTTCTGTGAACGTAAGCCTCCATGTATTTTTACAGTGTGTAAACATTAAAATTAAGTGTCAGTTTGGGTACAATGGCTCATGCCGGTAATCCCAGCACTTTCGCAGGCCAAGGCAAGAGGACTGCTTGAGTCCAAGAGTTTGAGACCAACCTAGGCAACATAATGAGACCTTGTCTCTAAAAGAAAAAAAAAACCCAAAAAATTATCCTGGCATGGTGGCTTGTGCCTATAGTCCCAGCTACTCAAGAGGCTGAGGCAAAAGGATTATCTGAGCCCAGGTGGTTGAGGTTGTGGTGAGTTGTGATCATGCCACTGTACTCCACCTTGGGCAACAGAGTTGAGACCTTGATTAAAAAAATAAAGATCGTCTATAATACTGAGTGATCTAGCACAGAAGCAAAGAGCCAAGTATCACATGTTCTCACTCATAAGTGGACCTTGAACATCTATTGTAATACTATAAGAAAGGGATTAGCAGTAGTGGGAAACTGCCAGGGTAGGGCAGGGGCAGGATTATCATTAGTGGGAAACTGCCAGGGGAGGGGAAGGCACACCTCATCAACAAGGGGACCTGCACAATGAACATTTGTATACCTTACCCTGAATTATATCCCACATAGTTAAAAAAGAAAAATAAATAAAGATAATAAATAAGTGTGAGCTGGGCACAGTGACTGATGACTCTAATCCCATCACTTTGGAAGGCTGAGGTGGAGGGATTGCTTGAGGACAGGAGTTCCAGATCAGCATGGGCAACATAGCAAGACCTCATCTCTACAAAAATATTTAAAAAAAAAATTAGCTGGGCTTGGTGGCATGTACTTGTAGTCCCAACTACTCGGGAGGCAGAGGCAGAGGATTGTTTGAGCCCAGGAGTCGGAGGTTACAGTGAGCCATGATCATGTCACTGCACTCCAGTCTGGGTGACAGAGTGAGGTTCCAATTCAAAAAATAAAGTGTGAGCTGGGCATGGTGGCTGATAACTAATTCCAGCACATTGGGAGGCGAAGGTGGGAGGATTACTTGAGATCAGGAGTTTGAGATCAGCCTGGGCAACATAGCAAGACCTTGTCTCTACAAAAAAATCAAAAAAAAATTAGGGCATTGGTAGTGTGTGCCTATAGTCCCAGCTACTTGAGAGGCTGGGGTGAAAGGATCGCCTGAGCCCAGGAAGTCAAGGCTGCAGTTAGCCGTGATGGCGCCACTGCACTCCGGCATGGGCAAGAGAATGAGACTCCGACTCAGAAACTAAATTAAGTGTGGCCTTTGAGAAGCGGTCTTTCCACTGTCATGCTAAGCTCTCCTGCTCTCCACCACCAGCAGGAAATGGAAAGGCAGCTGCCTGCTTCTGATTCTTTGTACCATAGTCATCCTTTACCTTTGCGACCCTCTCTGAGTGACTAGACCCAAGAAACAACTGTCTTGACTGCTCAATTGCCAGACAGCTAGCTAACACAACATCAGGTGTCGAAATACTAGTAGACCTAACACAGATGTTTGTTTTCCTAAAGATGAAAAATGTTTGAAAGAAACATGTCCCTCTAGTTTATGACTATATTAAATATTCTAGAATGGCCAGCTATAAGAATAGGACATTGTCCAAAGGAATTTTGCCTAAAATAAAGTCCCTTCTGTTACCAGTGTAGACATTTGTTAAGCCTAGCATGCATAAAACTTCTTAAATAGATCAAATTCCAGACAACTCACTATCTAAGTATGAGGCATGACGTATTAGTGAATTTAACATAATTATTTTCCTTGACTAGATAAAAATAGCATTTGGGGTTTGGGAATTTTCTCCTATTCAAAAAAAAAGTTTTGTTGCATATTAGTGTTAAATATCCTAGAAGGGAACAGCTCTAAGGACAGGAATTTGTCCTTAGAGACCCATACTCAAATTGCTTCATTACTTTAAATAGCAGCACTGAGCTAAATATGTGTGCTTTCTAAGTGTGAGAAATAGCCATGCATTTCCAAGATGACATTCTTGTAAAAGGAGCATCAGCATGTATTCATAGTATATAAATAAAAGGCTTTGAAATAACACAGAATAAGCCTAAGACATTGCCGATAAGTATTGAAGAAATCGATCTAAAGTACAGAGAATATTCATGGCAGTTTATAGACAGCAGCTTTACCAAACAGTGTAAGTTAAAAAGTGTCTTGTCCCTGTTCCTTGTAATCTTGTATTTTGTCTTGTTCTAGGAGTATACCATGCTGTGTCTGTTATGTGGCAAAGCTGAAGATACTATCAGTATTCTCCCTGATGACCCCAGACAAATGACTCTGTTATTCTAAGGATGTTTCTTCCGTTCCATTGTACAATATAGCAAGCCCGATGGTTTGTCGTTACTTAGTTTATATTGAAAATTCTATGCATGTTTTTTCTGCTGAGACTGACTTATTCGTTAAAAGAGAAAGTAATTTAGGAGGTTGTTCTTTAGAGCTGAGCTCTTCTGCTAAAGTTAGAAGTTCATATTAGGTAGCCAGAGTGGAGCACCTTTGTTAGCAGTGATGTAGCCAGAAAGTTGCACACCTGATACCCAGACCTTGGTTTCCAATAGAAGGAACCAGGGCTCCTTTGAAAAATGGCTGATTTTAGGACTGGGTCAGGAAACACACAAGACGAGCCTGGAGCATCTTGTACCACAGAAAAATGAAGTGCTGAAATGGAAAAATCTCAGTGATTGGGAGTATGTCTAACAGAGGAGCCAACTGAAAGAGCTTCCTTCCAGTGACCAAAGCTGGAGCAATTTCAGCAACAAAATAAAGTAGTATTGGATTATAACCCAGACTGTGTAATAAATATCTAAGGGTCCATTCTGATAGAAATAAATGATTGAATGAACGAATGAGAGAGGATAGACAAATCTCTTGTGCAGAAGAATTCCAAATGGCTTATGCAGATACTCCCCACTGCTTAAGTGTGAGCTCTGCAGAGTGCCTTCCTTGCAAAGAGTATAATACAGAAAGAAGGAAAGAGTAACTTTATAGTGGAGAAACCTGATGAGCTGTCTCAGCTGGGTGATTGGGGTTCACATCGTTGATGACAAGCCCTGTGACACTATATGCCCTTGATATGGTGTGATGAGAATCTTTACTTCTGTGGTCTTCTTCCCAAAAACCCATAACCCCAGTCTGCTCATGAGAAAAACGTCTCACAAATTCCACTCAAGAGACATTCTATAAAATACCTAACCAGTACTCCTCAAGACTATCCAGGTCATCAGATACAAGGGAAGTTTGAGAAATGGACACAGACAAGTAGAGCCTGAGGAGACATGACTACTAATTGTAGTGTCCTAAATGGGATTCTATACCAGAAAAAGCAAATTGGTAGAAACCAGGGAAACCTGAATAAAGTGTAAATTTTGATTAATCTTGATGAACAGAATGGTTTCAATTGCTCCAAAGGGATCTTGGAATCTCTTGCTTTGCATAGTTGAATGAGCACTGGCTTAGGGGTTATCAACACTGACATTTAGGTCCCTCCACCAGTTAGTGGCAATATAACTGTTAAAGCATTATTTTGGGCTTTATAGCCCTGTTTCTATAAAATTGGCCTAGTAAAAATTGATATTACACTTTCTTCATAGTATTGTTAGGTGTTCCAAATGAATTAATATATGTAAAATACTTTGGAAAGCATAAAAAGTACTAGATACAATAAGGTGGCTTCAGTTCTTCTCATTCTAAGACCAAAATGTAAAGGGTCAGGCATTGGAAACAAAATTGTTTCCCTTCATGTCTAAGAGACTTGGAAATTCTGAACCAAGACTTTGCTTATAAGAAAAAAAAGTGAGCAAAGAGTTCACTGTAGATACCAGGGAAAAGCTTTGTAGAGTAACAGCAATAATAATAATAGCTGAGGTTTATTGAGTACTTACTATGTGCCAAGACCATTTTAAGCACTTGTTTAATCCTCAGAAACAATTCCATGAGGTGGATTCTATTATTCTAGTTTTAGAGCCAAAAAACTGAGGTACAAAGAAGGCAAATAACTGGTTCAATTCACACAGCTAGTCCAGCAGCTCACTGTCAATTGTGCTGGGTCAGCGTGAAGTGTGAGGGTCTGAAGGTCAGGAAGAGGCTGAGAATGTCATTTTCAGCACTGAGGCATCTAGGCAGGTCACATCAAGATTTATCATTCAGGAAAGTCAAGTCAGCTGCTCGTAGAGATCAGTTGTTTTATTCCTGGAAAATGTTTTCCATTTTGCTGCAAATCTATATCTGACCTGCTAAGGAAATCGTTTGGCAAAATGAATCCAGAAAGCAGAGAAAATGCTTCATTACTTTAAATAGCAGCTCTAAGCCCATTATAGCCTCTGAATTGTCCCTTCTTGGAGTTTGGTAATGCTTCCATCTTAGGTATTTGAGGATCAGGAGCACAATTTTATATGCCCTGCCAAGGTCCTCGTTGCAGAATGTGTAATTATCTATTTGTTTTGGACTGTATAGTTCAAGCATTTACAACATAAGATCCTCTCCATCTATTGTGTTATTATTAACCCAGGATTGTGCTGTTTTGTGATACTTTTTCATTTTCTGGAATTCTGTGGATCTGATAGAATAAAGACCTCTTTAACCCAGTTCCATTGAATCCGTATTTTTCTGTTCAAATAAAAGGGAGTCAGGCAAAAGCATGGGTCTTCTTCACTTCCCTTTGTGAGATAGATAAAGAAGGAAAATAAATCCCTGTGGGTGTCACTGGAAATTGGGCTAGTCTTGATACCTGTTTCTTGCTCCACTCCCTGATGTACAGGTCTGCCTAGTCAGGCTTGTAAAGGAAGAAGCTCAGCCTGCAATGGTGTTTTTGTTTTAGTTAGCTCTTTCTCAGATGGTTTTAGGTTCTCCCAGTCCTAATTAATAGACATGAGAGCTTGGTCCCCACCAGATATGGCTGTTGCTTTAAGTCATCATGAACGGTTGTTGGTCTACTGTTCTCTAGTTCAGTGTATCCAAAATCTCTTCGGTTTCATTCCTTCATTTTGTGAGCGGGGCCAGTTACTTGACTGAATTTGAGGCTCCCAGTTTTAAAATGTATGTTTCTTTACTGTAGAAGTCAACATTGTCAGAAGCAGTGTGGTTGGGTAGAAAGGAAATTAAGAAAGCCGGGTCCAGAGTTCACTCTGCCACCTGCTCGTGATGGGACATCGGGCAGGTCACTTATCCTGTCTGCATCTCAGTTTCTCCAGGGGAAAGGTGGGAACAATTATGCCTCCTCTCCAGGATGTTTCAATCTAATGACGATGTAAGTGAAAGCATGTTAAAGCCATGCAGTACTGTGTGCAGAAGCTCTCCGTGGTCCTTGGGAAGGGAAGTCTGCACTAGAAGGAAGCACTATTGTGATGTGCTAGAGAGTAGAGGCCTGGGAGTCACACTGAGCTGACTTTAACTTTCAGCTCTGCGCTTACTAAGCCCTTTGTCCTTGGCAAGTGTCTTGCCCAATTACATATTATTTAAATAGAGATAAAAGTTCCTCATGGAGTCCGTGTAAGGATTAAATAACCCAATGTACATGAAGTATTCAGCACAGCCTGTGAACAAATAAATATTCAGTAAACATTAGTTTGATGAAGGTTGTGATGGTGATAAGAAAGTTCTGGAGTTTGACTCAGTGCTTTCTTGTTTTTTTTTTTTTAAGTTGAAATCTCACTCTGTCACCCAGGCTGAAGTGCAGTGGCACATTCATGGCCACCGCAGCTTCGACCTTCTGGGTACAGGCAATCCTTCCCCTTCGGCCTTCCAAGTAGCTGAAATTACAGGCATTCACCACCACGCCTGGCTAATTTTTTTTTATTTATAGTAGAGATGAGATCTCGCCAAGTTGTCCAGGTCGGTCTCAGTGTTTCTCTAAGGAGATAGACCTATGAAACACAGTCATGGAAGTAGTCATCGATTTCAGTCTCTGAACCTGAGCCCTCTGAAATCCCTTATTCCAAGCTGTATGTTTTCTGGTAAGAGCCCTCAGATTATGATTCTGTTTCCCCCCTCTAATTGAGTACATTATCGCAGCACTTCTGGGAGAGCTTGTTAATGAGACTTCTCCCTACTTCTGAGTGCCCTAGGGAAATTTGATTAAAAGATTTTGTTTATCTAGGAAAGTGGGTGATTCTATTAAAGCTTTGCCTTGCCTGTTTATGACCATAAGCCAATACCCCTGAGGATGAAAAGGGGGACAAACACGATGAGGAAGAGAGGACAGGAAAGGCTTTTCCATTTCCCTCCATTTTAACCCCAGCACAACTAAAGATTCAGTCAAACAAAAGGTCCTTGTAAAACAGGCTCCTCCAGTCCTGCCTGCCCTGTTTCCTCCTAAGCCAAATAGATCAGGTCCCCTCCGAAGCAAACAGCATTTCCCTGCCCAAGTGAAGAGCCCTCTCATTCTAGCATTAGGGCACTCCCACTCTGCAAAATCACTTATGCTGTCATTCCCATGCTTTTGGGAATCCCCAAACATTTCCTTCAACTCACTGTGCCCAACACGCTGTACCGGCATACCAAGCCCTCCATTGCCCCTGGCATGATGCCACCTCCGAGGGAGCTGGCCCTGTTGGTGGGTGTAACTGCCGGCTGCAGCACCATCAGGATGGTGGACAAACCCTACTGGCGTCCAACGTGGAGTCTGTTTCAGAAAAGCAGTCTGTTTGCACTCACTGCTTTAAAAGCAGTCTGGCCCTGCGCCATTAGGATTCATGCCCCAGCTGTTGGCTCTAAGAGCAGGAATCTGAAAGGCTTGAGGTTTCAGAAGAGTCAGGTTCAGGGTAACCTTAATTTAGCAGAAGGCCCTGCAGAAGGGCGCCAGGGGGTTCCCACTGTAATGCTCAGGTTACCCTTTGGAAATTAAGCACCGTCAACGACCGCTTTCGTTGGTTGAAGGTCGAGCAATGGGGATCCTTAGCCTCGACTCCACATTTACTTCCCAGGGGATGCACGTGTTTAGAAAGTGGTTGTGTGGAGCAGAGTGATTCCCCTCAGCACTGGGCTCTCAAGCAGTGTGCAGCTTGGAAAACTCTCTTCAGGCTGCAGTGAAGAGGAAATATTCCATCTAGTGGTGAGAGAAGGGAAGGGAAAATGAGAAGTTTCCAGCATGAGGCTTATGGGCAGAGTGACAGGGCCGTGGCCTCTCAGCAGGCATCTCCTTCAGAACATGCGAGAACCAGCCTTGGCGGGGCGGGGGGGGGGGGCGTTTGAACATGCCTGCACTGGGTGAGGACACTGAAGACACCTCCTTACAAAGCCACTCGACCAAACTGTCATAGTGAGAGCAATCCTGCTGCGGATGGCAGATTACACACTGATTCTGAAGAGAGGCCCTCACCCGTCCCCACCTGTGTGGAGGAAAAAATGAACTGCCTCTAGTTGTGTCTTGTGCCTGAGTCTGTGAATATGTGAGTTTGAGAGAGCAAGGGTGGAATGTGAACTTTAAAAAAGAGAGAGGCCAGGCTCGGTGGCTCAGCCTGTAATCCCGTGCCTTTGAGAGGCTGAGGTGAGTGGATTGCCTGAGCCCGCGGGTTCGAGACCCGCCTGGGCAACTTGGCGAGACCTCATCTCTATAAGAAAAAATAAAAAAAAATTTAAAAAAAGAGAGAGGCCAGCATAGTGGCTCATGCCTGTAATCCCAACACTTTGGGAGGCCGAGGCAGGAGGATTGCTTGAACCCAAGAGTTCGAGGCCAGCCCAGGCAACATAGTGAGACCTCGTCTCTATAAAAATCCAAAATTTAGTTGGGCATAGTGGCTCACACCTGTGGTTCCAGCCACTCGGGAGGCTGAAGTGAAAGGATCACCTGAGTGCAGGTCAAGGCTGCAGAGAGCCATGATTGTGTCACTGCACTCCAGCCTGGGGTGATAGAGTGAAACCCTCAATCAAAAAAATAAATAAATAAAAAGGAGGGAGAGTCAGTCTAGCAAAGGACCGAAGACAAATGCCACTCAGCAAGGTGATCAGGAAAAGGACAAAGTGCTCTTTGTGTTCACAATAACTGTACCCTCCTTGTCCTTGCTACTGGTAAAAGTTAACTGACTTCCTGGGAATTTCCCAAGGGTACTGATCCAGTACCCACAGTGCTGGGGGCGTCTCCCTGGTTGTAATCCTCCAACGGCCTCCCAGTGCCCTCAGCCAAAGGGCCCACTGCCTTCTCCTCTGCCTCTCAGGATCACTTCATCCTCCCCAGTTCTGGAGAAAAGCCATCAAGTAATAAGACAGGTCACATTTCCTGTAACTCCAACGGCCACCACAGACCTTGGCCACAGCCTGTGTGCCAGGCATAACCAGGGCGTCCCCCTGGGTCACGGCCTCCCCCACCAGAACTTTGCGGGCTGCCACCCCCTCTCTACCCACGACAGTCTGTGCCACCCCTCTGCCCTCTGTCAAGGAAGAAGACACAGAGCCTGGCCGTCTCCACACCTGTCCTTTATTGGACTCTTCCAGCAGGCTGACCCGGGCCCTTCACGCTTCTCAAACACCATCCGTGGGGTTTAGGAAGGTGCCATCACTCTGTGAAGGCCCAGAGCCCACGCTGAGTCATCGAGCAGACGGCTGGGAGAGGAAGAGGAAGCAGATGGGGAAGGCAGGGCTCTCAGAGAAGGGGACCGATGTCAAGGGAACCTCAGGGCCCGCAGTGTCTCCGGAGGGCCCACTGGCCCCACGAAGGGCGCTCGGGACCAGGCAGAGCAGACCTGGGCACAGAGCAGCTTGGTCTATATGGCGACTTTGAGGAGGCGCTTGATGTCAGGCTCGATGCTGATGGTGGGGAAGGTGCGGCTGTAGCGCCGGAAGGGCTCCCCCTCGGGGCCCACGAGGAACTTCTCGAAGTTCCAGGCCACATCCGAGCGGCGCACCGGACTCCAGATGATGAACTTGGGGTCGGTCATGAGGGAATGCGGGTCGTCCTGGGGGTAGGGGAGCTTGTCCTTCAGGTAGGCGAAGACGGGGTGCTCATTCTGCCCGTTCACGTCGCACTTCTGAAGGAGGGTGAAGGTGGGCTGGTAGCCGCCCCCTGGGCGAACGTACTTGAGGCTATTCAGGATCTCCTCATTCTGACAGTTCTCCTGGGGGAGGGAGAGACCCAGAGCACGGTTGGGGAAGGGGGAATGAAGCTCCCGCCCCACACAGTCCTCACCCTCCTCCACGCCCTTCCCACAAGCACTCTTCTCTCCGTTTCCCTTGCCTTGTCCACGGGCTTTGTCCTGCTCTGGGCCTGGGGTCCCCCCTCCCACAGCTGCTGCCTGACGGTTTGCTAGGCCGCTCCTGAGAGCGCTTGCAGCTCCTAGCTTGGCTGCTCTTACTCGTAAAGATGCAGCCCTTTCAAGCCGCTGCCTTCATTTCCAGTCTACCCTGAGCTGTTCTTAAGGTGTCTGGAGCCTCGAGGACCTTGAGTTCAGGGCAGAAGAAAGAAAGGGAAAGGAAGCTCACAGAACCTTCCCTTGGACTCACCTGCCTGCCCACCCACCCAAACCCACACATCCACATGTGCACACGCCCTGGCCTCTGGGGCTTCAGTTGCGCAGGTCTTGAGGACAGCCTTTGCCTCTGCCCTACTTAGCTCCTGAAACTACGGTGGAAATTGAGGGCCCAGAGGAACATGACTACAGCATCTTGCTTTCCTTCATATTGCCTTGTCCAAGCACTGACAAGGCTTTGTCCAAGCAAATGGGAAGATGCTTTGACGAAGGAAGACCCCATCCAAGGACGTCCAGTTTTCAGGTGCCACAAAAGCAAAGCAAGTTTAAGACAACAACGAATGGGACCGACCAACAGGAGTGGATTAAATAGGATAGAAGGTTGAAGGTTCTCGAATAGGTGGGAGGAGAAGGCGGAGTCGAGGGGGTACGTGCTCGAGGGCTAAAGGTTGTGCATGTGTAATTATTCCTTTGGCTTCCAGGCTGCCACCCAAAGACCCTCTGCTCTGCGCTCCGCTGTGGACGCCTTAGCTTAGCCTGTTCCCCGTGTTCCCCCCACTGCCATCCCTGTCCTGTTCCCCCTCCCTATGCCCCAGCAGGTCTGTGAGAACCCTTCTCGTCCACCCTCCTCCGCCCCAGCGTAAGAGTCAAACACTTCCCTCTGGGAGAAAGTTCCTGCCTCTGCCCTACCAGCGTCCACCCAGGCACCATGACGACCTGAGTCCAGAGCTGACCTCTGAGATGAGACTTCGTTTCCCTGCACAGCTGGCTGGCTCTGAGCGGTTGTGGACTCTCCAGCAAGCAGCCAGCCTGAAGTGATAGTGTGAGGCCGGGGCTCCCCAGGCCTGAAGAACACCTCTAGAGAGGTTTTGCCCCTGCTGCCTCCTGCCCTGGCAAAGGCGGGAACCCCCGAAAGAGGGAAGAAGCCGCGAGAGCAGTCGGTGCCCTGGGTGAGGTTGGTCATAGCCGGTGAGGCTTCTGCCTTCCTGCCCCATCTCCTCCTTGCTGTCACACCGCTGTGCGTTAACCAAGGAGATTCTGATTAGAGGGGTCACTTGGGGACACTGCCTGCTTGCACAGTTAAAGCCACAGAAGACACAAGAAATCCTGGAAGAGAACTTGAAGAGCATGACTGAAGCACTGTCACAGCTGGAGCCATTCATCAGAACCGCCCAGGGAAACATGTGCTGGGGCAAGTCTCTCCTTTCTCCCGTCTCCACTTTCCACTTGACTAATTTTTTTTATTTTTATTTTTATTTTTGAGTTGGAGTCTCACTCTTTTGCCCAGACTGGAGTGCAGTGGCCGCTCCCGGCCACCGCAGCCTCGACCTGCTGGGCTCCGGCGATCCTTCTGCCTCAGCCTTCCGAGTCGCTAGAACTACAGGCACGCGCTACCGCGACCGACTGATTTTCGACTTATTGTAGAGGTGAGGTCTCGTCAAGTTGCCTGGGCGGGTCTCGAACCCACGGGCTCAGGCAATCCACTCACCTTGGCCTCCCAAAGCGCTGGGATTACAGGCTGAGCCACCGAGCCTGGCCAATTTTTTTTTTTTTTTAGTAGGAGTCTCACTCTCACTCCAGGTTGGAGTGCAGTGGCGGCATGTTCATGGCCGCCGCCGCAGCCTCGACCTACTGGGCTCAGGTGATCCTTTTGCCTCAGCCTTCCAAGTAGCTGGAACCACAGGCATGTGCCACCATGCTCTGCGAATTTTTTGATGAGATGAGGTGTCATCATGTTGCCCAGGCTGGTCTCGAATCCCTGGGCTCAGGCAATCCTCTCGCCTCGATCTCCCAAAGTGCTGGGATGACAGGGATGAGCCACCGTGCCCGGTGACTAATTTAAACAAACAAAATAATCTTCAATCTCAACGATGAAGCGCTTGCATCTACTTACTATTTCGTATACTTTTGTATATCCTACCTCTGAATCTCATAATAGTCCTGTGAGCTAAATGGTATTATCCCCAATGTACGGATGAGGACACTCAACCAGAAAAATCAAGTATTTCTTCCAAAGGTACAGAGCCATTAAGTAGCTAGACCAGGCCAGTCGCAGCAGCTCACACCTGTAATCCCAGCATGTTGAGAGGCTGAGGTGGGAGGATCACTTGAGGCCAGGAGTTTGAGACTAGCCTGGGCCACACCGTGAGATACCGTCTCTACAAAAATAAACAAAAATAGTTAAATCGAGTCCCACTAGAGTAAGGTCTTCTGAGTCCAGCTGGATTTGGGGTATTCTATTTCCTCTATTCATTCATTCGACAAATATTTAAGTAGTGCTTTCGTACCCAGGCATCAAGGACACAGTGAAGAATAAAACAGACCTGGTACCTGTCCTCACAGAGTACTATAGTGGGAAGACAGTGAACAATCAACCCGCAGTCCTCAGTGTTTAATCTTTTTTTTTTTTGAGTTGGAGTCTCACTCTGTCACCCAGGCTGGAGAGCAGTGGCAGTCTCAATCTGCTGGGCTCAAGCAGTTCTTCTGCCTCAGCCTTCCAAGTAGCTGGAACCACAGGCGTGCACCACCCACACCTGGCTAATTTGTTGATTTTTTTGTAGAGACAAGGTCTCACCAAGTTGCCCAGGCTGGTCTCAAACCCCTGGGCTCAGGCAATCCTCTCACCTCTGCTTCCCAAAATGCTGGAATTACAGGCATGAGCCACCACGCTTGGCCCTCAGTGTTTAATCTTAAACAAACCCACCTTAAACAAATAGACCTGGTGTTTCACGGGCACCTGGAGGCCTCGATTAACAAAAAAAAAGTGCCCTGTGATTCCAGACACTCCAGCACAAGTCACTCAGCCTGTCCCCTGAGCCCACTCAAGCTATGCCAGCCCCACCCCTTGGGTACAGCACACGGGACACCTCACCTGATGTCCAAATTGGTTGCAAGGGAAGCCGAGGACCACCAGGCGCCGGGGGAAGCGGCATTGCAGCTCATTGAGCTGCGTGAAGTCCCGGGTGGTCGTGCCTCAGAGCGAAGCCACATTCTCGATCAGCACTGCCCGGCCTCGGAATGTGTTGAAATCCACCTTTTCCCCATCCAGGCTGATGGCACTGAGGTCGTAGAAGGACTTGGCGATGTAAGCCATGTCGCCGCCAGAGTGAGCCCTGCACAGTGGCCGAGTCCACATAAGAGTCTCTCCAGGGGGTGGGAAGGAAGGAGGAGCCAGGAAGGAGGACAGAAAGGGCCTGACAATGGGGCTTTGAGCATCCCAGGATGACTTAGCAGAAACAGGCATCCACCTGCAAGTAAGTGGTGTTTGAACAAGGAGGTGCCTCCTGTTTACCCTCTGAACAAAGCCACCTCCCTGCCCCACCCCATTGGCAACCGGGAGAGGGCCAATGTGATATCTTTGAGCAGACGTGAATAATTCACTACTTGCAGGAAACCAGAGCCCCAAAGGTCGAATGGGAGGAAAAAGGGGAGGGAGGGATGCAGGGTTGACTCTGACGGGCCCCAGCAAGTTGCTTTCACTTGGCAGGGACATCACAGAATTCCCGCTGAGTGAATCTCTGAATAGTGCAGTAAGAGGGCAGGGTCCACAGGGATCCCAAAGAGGAGGAAGAGAATTGGGGCTCGGAATATAATGGAAATAGACATGTTCCTTTTCACATTTTTCTCTTTGGCTGTTACTTCCCACCTGTTACCTTCCCCATGCACAAAATCAAAGGGACCCTTAGGGCAGGGTATGGTGGCTCACACCTGTAATCCTGGCAATTTGGGAGGCTGAGGCGAGAGGATTGCCTGAGCCCAGGGGTTTGAGACCAGCCTGGGCAGCAAAGACCTCATCTCTACATAAAAATCAGAAAATTAGCCAGGCATAGTGAAGCACACCTGTAGTCCCAGCTACTTGGGAGGCTGGGGCTAGAGGATCCCTTGAGTCCAGGAATTGGAGGTCAAGGTGAGCCTTGATCGTGCCACTGCACTCCAGCCTGGGCAACAGAGTGAGACTTTGACTCAAGAAAAAAAAAAGTTTAAAAAATAATAAGCAAAGGGATGTTTAGGAGGAAAATCTAGAAAAATCGACCTTCAGTGCCTCAGCTTACACAAAGCTGAAGAGATGAAGAAGATGTTTGTCTTGAAAAGTCTCTCCTTGGGCCGTACTTGGTGGCTCAACCTGTAGTCCCTGCACTTTGGGAGGCCAAGGTGAGTGGATTGCCTGGACCCCCGGGGTTTGAGACCAGCTCAGGCAACTTGGCAAGACTGCATCTCTATAAAATTTTAAAAATTGGCAGGCATGGTGGCGCGCGCCCATGGTTCTGGCTACTTGGAAGCCTGAGGTGGAGGGATCGCTGGAGCCCAGCAGGTCGATGCTGGGGTGGCCATGAGCATGCCACTGCATTCTAACCTGGGCGATGGAGTGAGACTCCAACTCAAAAAAAA
>NW_007257534.1:121484-131918 GCF_000164805.1 Carlito syrichta | reverse complement strand
CTCACCGAAGGAAGTGTGGAGGGGTCGAAGCTGCCATGGTTTCATACACCGGTGGGCCGTCCAGAGGCTCTCACCACCAGCCGTGCCGTGGATGGTAGGACGTCTGCTACAGGCCCACACAACAGGTGTCCCCCAAAGCCCCCAGAAAAATAAAGAACCTAGGCCGGCCGCTTCAAAGCAACAGGTTGCTTTTTGGATGCCTTACTTCTCCATCAGGAAAACTAGCAATGAGGCTTTACCTGGCTGTGGGGGTCTGGGGTGAAACTTCGATAGCAAAGCAGATGTTTTCTGGAGTGTTCTTACCGGTGCACGTCCACTGGGAGCTGTCCCCTGGAGTAAGGAGCAGGCAGGTCTGGGAGCAGCTGGCCTTGCCAAGGGCGTGTCCTTCAGCTAAGTGTACAGGGACCATGTGTCTCAGCTGATTGCTCCCTAGAAGCAAGTTGCCACTACCTAAGTGGGCAGAAGGGGCTGCAGGAAATGCAGGGCCCAGGGTGTCCCCTTCCAAGACTGGGGAGTTCCTAGATGCAGCCACCAAGCGTCCCTCCAAGCCAGTGTGAGTCACACACAAGGACTTGGCACTGGCGGTGGGTGAAACTTCAACTTGCCAGATGTATCTGCAATCCTTGAGTTTCCCCTGTACTCTCTGGGCGTCCAGAGACAACCCCTCATTGGCTGCTTTTTCTGAAGCCCTCTTCAGGAAGGCCGTGGAAGTCCCTGAGCTGAAGCGTGGGGGTGCAGCATTGGACTCCTCAGTCTCCCACGGTTCTCACCTTTCACAGTTGAGTAAAATTGATGAGCTCTCCTAAATACCTGTCTCCAGCTACAGGCCCCACTTTCCAGAAGCTTCTTTCTGACTTTAGGCACACACTGACAGGTGTGTGACTCTTGTGGCTTTCTGCAGACTTGCTGGTCCTGGACACAGCACTGGCTTAGTAGGCCGAAAGCCTGAGTCAGTGGTTCTTAATTCTGGCTGCCTATGAGAATTACTTACAGAGATTTTTCTAGAGATGCCAAAGCTTTACCCTCCAGAGGTTCCAGTTCAGTAGTTTCCAGCCAAGATTCTGCTGAGGTTTCCTGGGGCTCTTAGGTAAGTCTTGAAGCACCTGTTCCTTATCTGTTGAACAGGGATCAAGATAACACCCTCCCTGTCTTACCTGTGATTGTCAGGATCAGAAGAGATAAAGTATCACAGGTGCTCTGTAAAGTGCAGTTCAGATCTTAAGGCGCTCCTACCCTGCCTTGTCTTCCTCCTTACCCCCAGGATTCTCTACCTCTTTCATTAACTCCACGTCCCAGAGTAGACTGTTAAACACCACACAGCCCCGAGATTCCAGTCTGCCTCCGCTCCCAGGGTATCCAGCCACAGGTCTAGGTTGTTCCATGTCCCCTCAGACTTCCTGACCCACCCCAAACAGCTGATAGGCGTCTTCGCTGTGCAGACTCCCCTGGACACAGATGTTCCATGTCCTCCCAAGAACGGAGCCTAATCCTGTGTCTGCAGGATGAGCCCATCGTGGGGCAGCGGGAGCTTTCCTCGGGGCGTCCTGCAGGTGGCCCTCGGGAAGGTTTGAAGGAAGGACAGTGCCTGCGGCCACCTCCGCTGTCATCCTGCTGCTGCTTTATCCCTTCGGAGCCCTCCTCCACCAGCACCTTCTCCCCCCCCTCCCTGCCAGGTCCCTGCAAGACCCACTTCCAGGGATGAGTCCAGGCAGCTGCACCTGTGGTTTTCAATAGCCTTTATTTTGTAAACATCTGTGTTTAAAATAGATGAACCCTGCTCACAATTCATATGATGGACCCGAGACACAGTACATGAAGCTCCCCCGTCACAGGGAGAAGGGGGTGGGGGACTCAGGAGCAGGCGGGGCTAAGTCTCGAGACAGCAGGTGCAGAGGTGGTGACATGCACACAGGCCGAGGCAGCCTGTGCTACAGTCTGGGCCCCAGGCCACCTCCTGGACTGGAGAAGTTTAAGGGGGAGGCCGATTCTGGTTCCTGGCGAGCACAGCTGCACCGTAAAATCCCACTTCTCCTTCCACCCCCATACCTGTCCCCACGTGTGGCCCTTGTGGGCAGGGCGCATCGTTCTGTAGAATCAGATTCCATGTTTTCCCTTCCAGAACCCTGAGGGTACAGTAGAAACACAGTCCCTCTTTCCTGAGGGGGCAAAGAGAGACGGCGGCTGGTCTTCTGGGGAAGCCACAACGCAGTCCACAGGTCAGAGCCAGAGCCCTGTATAACTTCTCAAGTCCTTGGCCAGGGGTCGGCATGACCCACTCCACATCCCCTGTGTGATGCTGCATAGGTCTCAACACCCCAGGAGTCCGTCCTCGGGGGCAGCCCGGCCAGCCATGGCTCCATCCTCCAGCCAGCCTCTCAGCTTCTCACTAGCCTGCCACTTGTAACTACTACTGCTGGCCTCCTCCACTGCCTCCGCTCCTAATCCTGGGACGCCCCTCCCGCTGGCTGTTTCCTGGTGTAATAGGTCAGCGGGGAAGGTGGTGGCTCCATCCCCGCCCCCCTTTCTGGAGGGAAGTGGACGCTTCACGTGCGCGCGCTGTGGGCTTGGTGAGTGCTCAGTACCTGGCTCTGCCTTGACTGCAGCCCAGCTGATGTGTGGCTGAAGAATGCTCCTCTGGCCAGGCCCTCTCCCACTTCGGGAAAGGCTGGAATGTGACACGTTCCTGCTTGCAAGGGCCCCCTTCAACTACTCTTGGGCCACAGGGGTTAAAGAAACTTCCCGAACACAGCACTCGGGAGGGGGGTATTCTTTTCCCTCCACCCTCAAGCCGACACGGGACAAGATGGACACATCGTCTGAGGGTGCAGCGAACACACCAAGCACCTCTGCCATGGCCGCCTCCTCTCTTCCCAGGAAGCTCTGGGTCCCAGGAGAAGCTGGAGACCCAGAGAGTTGGAGGCAGGGCTTACCCTCTGCCAGGGTGTCTGGGGCAATGCCCTTCTCCCTAGGAGATGGACGGTGGCCAGGGAGGCCTAGCCGCTCTACTGTGCACGCCGTTCCTGGCCAGCTCCCCACACGCTTAACTGGACGCAGAAACTGGCCTCCACCTACTGCGCACCCCTTTCTGGAAAGCACGGTTGGCATGACAGAATCCCCGGCCCCAGGGCTCTTCTTGTCCCTGACCCCTCAGGCCTTGGCCCCATCGTAAATTCAGAAGCCCAGGTCAGGAGGAATTGTGTCCCCGCTGCATGGGAGGTAGAGAATGGAGGTGACTTCTGACCCCACCGCCTCTCATCCTTTTGTTTCCTTCTCGGAAGCTCCCGCCTCCAAGCTCAACTCCCCAGAGAGGCAGGCGGGTAGCTAGGCAAGGCCAAAGCTCAGGTGGGGGCAGGCAGAGGTAGGATGGCCCCAAGTTGGGCCGCAGGGCGGTGTTTCCTTCCTACCTTGACGCTGCCCATTCCCAAGTCAGTGGGGAGGCAGGGCCATGGCGCAGGAGGGACGAGAAAGCAGCACCCTGTGGCCTTTGGCCCACCCGCGAGGCAGGGTGGGGGGGTCTCCCTGGAGGGAGAACGAAGGAGCCTCCCATGAGTCTGGGTCCATTCCCTGGGACAGAGGAGGGAGGAGGCGGAGAGGCACCAGCAGCCACACGGCGGGACGCGGGAGGGGTCTGACACGAGACACACCGGAAGGGACAGAGAGAGAAGCAGAAGGGACAGCAGAAGGGGACAAGATGCCGGAGCAAGGAGCCTCCACGCAGTCTAGACTCCAGTCTGGGTGTCAGCTGGGAGCTCGGGGCAGTGAGGCGGCTCGCCGCGCGTCGCAGGGCCATGGCAGGCCTGTGGCTGGGGACACCTCCGGGAAGAGGGCTGGGGCAGAGCTGCGCTCGGGGCAGCCAGGAGCGGCAGCCGCCGGCACCAACGGGGGTCAAACGGGCGGTCGGCAGCAGGGCCGTGCCCAGGTTCCCCCGCCTGCCACGGGCCTCCCGACGGAAGGGGGCATCGCAGGGGCCCACGCAGGACTCTCAGCACCAGCAGGCTTTCGAAGAGTTTGCCAAGCCCTCTGGCTTGCCCTCCTCCTCCTCCAGCTCGGCCAGCGCCAGCTCCTGGCCAGCTCGCACCCGGAGACCCTCCAGCTCCTTCCTGTGGGCCCGCAGCACCAGCTCCGTGAGGCGCGTGAACGACTGGGAAACAAGGCACCGGTGAGGCCCGGCCTCCCCCTCCACTGGCAGCCCTGCAGCTGCCCAACGGGCGAGGCAGCCACTCCTGGCGCCTCCTCCTCCAGCCTCCCACACACCCAGCCAACAGAGTGGCAGCTGGCCTCACACCCTCACCTCCTTGATGTTGAGGTTGGTGCAGGCACTTGTTTCATAGAAGTCCATGCCATACTCCTTTGCCAGCTGTGAGAGAAGGACGTTTCTGAAAGATGGCCAGGAAGGGCAGTACCCCATGCTGGGCACATGCCTCTGCCTCTGTGCTCAAGAACCCCAACTCAAAAAAAAAAATTTTTAAATGGCACAAGTGTCAGGTACTATTTAAGCCGGGCTTGGTGGCTCAGCCTGTAATCTCGCGCCTCTGGGAGGCTGAGGTGAGTGGATTGCCTGAGTCCGCGGGTTCGAGACCCGCCTGGGCAGCGAGACCTCATCTCTACAATAAATCAAAAAATCAGCCAGGCGCGGTAGCGTGCGCCTGTAATTCCGGCTACTCGGAAGGCTGAGGCAGAAGGATCGCCGGAGCCCAGCAGGTCGAGGCTGCGGGATTACTGCTGGGATTACTGGCTGAGCCAATGAGCCCGGCCCAGGCATCGTTTTTTATACCAAGGAATCTACTTTACTTTAGGTGCTAATGGAATGCCATCGACTGAAGAGGGAAAGAAAAGCCCTGGGGGCCCCGGAGCAGGATGACCGGAAGGTCACTCTGCCACCTGGATGTCCCCTCGGCTCCATCTTCTGGCCTTCCCCGCCCCTTAAGGAGGCCAGAGGGTAGAGAGTGGGACCAGAGGGCCATCTCATGCATGTGACATGGCAGCCATGCCTGGATGCAGCATGAAGAAGCCAGTGTCTTGAAGTCCTAGTTGCTGCCCCGGGGCGACCTGGCCCTGGGAGAGGGGCTGTCCCGGGGGTCTTTGCTTCCAGATGGACCCCAGACACTGTCTTGGAGGACAGAGCGAGCCCTGAGGATGGCCACCCCCCAGGGCCACAGGGAGCCGTGGGTGAGTGGGAACACCTGCCGGGATGACCAGGACTGGCCCCGGCTGCCCACTTACCTGCTGCCCTTGCTCCCTGCCCACCTGCCGCTTCTGCTCCTCATCAGCCTTGTTCCCTATGAGGATCTTCTGGACACCCTCTGGTGCATACTGGGGACAGACAGTAGGCAGGAACCATGAGTGCCACCCATAGTCCACCCACCACCAAGTTCAAGAGCCCCAGGGGCAGGATGTGCAGACTGGAAACGGGTGCCGTGGATGACCCCAAAGGGGTCACAGCTGGGGGCGGAGGACTTGCTGGCTACCACGGGTGCTTCCTTGGGTTGGACCACGGTGTCTCAGCCAGAAAAGACACTGGACACCAGCCCAGCCCTTGTTCCACAGACGGGGAACTGGAGGCCCGGAGGGTTCAAATGGCTTGGCCGGGGCCCCGTGGCCACTGCGCAGAGTCAGGACTAGCCTGGACCTTGCCGCCCCACCTGGTCCCAAGACAGCTGAAAGGGGCATCACAGGGCAGGCTCAGAACTAGCCTGAGGAGGACCCTGCCACAGATGCCAAGCAGGAGGGCCGCCTCATCCCCCCACATCCTGCTCAGCCGGGGGCTCCATCTGGGGCTGGTTTCCCGGAACCCTCCCATGCAGCCCTCACCCTGGCCGCCCCTCGGAGGCGAGACGGCGCTCCTACCTCGTCCACATCGCTGACCCACTTCATGATGTGCTGATAAGAGCGCTCGCTGCTGATGTCATAGACTAAAAATATCCCCTGAGAAAGGGAGAGAGATGAGGAGGACACACAGAGCACACAGGCATGGGCCCGTGGGGCTCTGGGGCCCTGAAGGCTGAGCCCTGTCTCCCTTCTCCCTACTTGGCTTCCAGAACCGTCTCCTTTTGCAGACCCACCACTGCCGCCCCCCAGGCCCACCCCAGGTCTCTGGGGTAGGAAGGCACCACATGCCTTGACAGGGGTCTGGCCCAGGACAGAGGGTGGCCGGGTGAGTGTGGGGGCTGTGTGCGGTAGGTGCTCCAGGAATGAGTGAACGAGCCATCAGCGAATGCTGAAGAAGTTCTCCCGTGGGCGGTCCAAGGCCCGGTTTCGGGGGTCAATGACACAGATGTCTCCAGCACCCAGAGCCGGGAGCTGGCAGCGTCCCACTTCCAAACCCTGAAGACGGTGGCTCACCTGGGCCCGCCGATAGTACTGCTTTGTGATGGTCTGATACCTCTCCTGCCCCGCTGTGTCCCTGTGGGAGAAAGCCAGCCCCTCAGAGGACCAGGGACCCCAGAAGCAGGTGGGGGTGGAGCAGGGGCAGCGCTGGGAGACCCTGTGCCTTTGCAAGAAAACCGAGAGAGCTGTAGGGTAAGAAATCAGGGGTGCTGGATCCCCAAGGAAAATTCAACACACCAGACTCTGCAGGCAGAGACCTAGTACCTGTGTAGGTGTTGACAAGGTCTGCAGAGCCTCAGCAGCTCCTGCGACCGCTCTCCTGGCAGACACTAGGAGCCACAAGCAGAACTGGGCCATGGACAGCTCTCTCTGGACTAGGAGGAAGGGATGCTGCTACACCCCCAGTGCCCAAGAGGTCTCTGAAGGCGATGCCCATAACATGCCGGAATCCCCAGGCAGCCGCAGACGCTGGCAAGGGCAGCGTGTCCAAGACCCAGGCCAGAGAGCCACGGTGCTACCTTGTGGCTACTTGTGGAAATGCACCCCAGGTCCCATCCTAACTGACAGGTGTGTGCACACCCCTCCCTCTGACCCCACCCCAGGGCTGCACAGCCCGAGGGTGAAGTCTAGTTCTGGGACACACTCACAACGGTTAGTCTGCCAAATGCTTCTAATCCCTGCCCTGTGGCGACTTGTGGCCAAGCCATAAAGGTTCTGCAGGAGACTGGAGAGGAGGGCTCACGGGAACAGGCACTGGGCTTCCCGCATCCTGGAGGAAGCCTGGGGTTCACACAGGAGTCAGCTAAGGAGCAGCCGGCCTCGCCCCTCCTTCCCCACTCACCAGATCTGTATCCGCACTTTGATGCCATCGACCTCTATGGTCTTCATCTTAAAGTCAACACCTGGAGAGAGGAGGAAAGCGAGAGTGAGGGAGTATGCTGCCGGAGCCGAACGGGAAGGGCCGGGCGCACACACTCATGGGGCGCCTTTGGGTTAGGCTGACAGGAATGAAAGTAGGTAAAGGCCTTTTTTAACCAAAAACGGACCCTAAGACATGCCTGCCTCCCACAGGAAAGGGCCTGGGGGAGGCAGGGTGGACCTGGGGACACTGACTTCACTGTCACCTCACTCAGCAGCCCAAGGCATCCTGTCTGCCCCGTGGGAAGTCCTCCTGCTTATACTTCTGGAGCACCACTTGGGTGGCCTTCCTGAGAGTCTGATCCCTGGGAACAGCAACTCCCCTTACTCGCCCGTCTCTGGCTCTCTGGTTTATTCATAGCCAGGAGGGGTCACAGCGAGTGTGGGAAGGCATAAGGACAAGAGGAGGAGGACTGTCCAGCCCAGGGTTGCGTCCAAAGCCACAGCCCCAGCCAAGCCCACCAGGAAGGCCCCCCGTGGATCTCCGCTGCTGACTTGCCCGTCTTTCCCACAGGAAGCGCTGGTGTCTCCATCAGGCCCTGAGTGGGCATCTGGGCGGTGGGCGGGGAGGGGGTTGCTGCGAAGTTGAATGAGACTGTCCGGCCTGGCCAACTGCAGCTATTCTAGTGCAGGTGTCCAGGAATGATTGTCACAGGACCAGACGGAGAGGCAGTGGTGTGGTGCATCAACCCTAGGCTCCTTGGCCCAAGGGCTGGAGCAGCAAAGCTGCCACAGGACACAGGAAACACAAGGAGTTTGGCAAACCCACCCAGCACAGAAGCGCACTTGGGGGAACGTGCAACAGAAGCCATCAATAGCAGCAGGCTTGACTCAGTGACCGTGGATGTTTCCACATCCGCCTCTCCCCATCCCAACGGTGCCCAGTGACTCGAGCATGCCTAGTAGCTGAATGACATGCACATGTGCGTGTGTACCTGGTGCCAGGTCAGAAGGGGCACGTGTCAAGGCAGAGCTTTGGACCGTCGGCACCAGGGGCACTGCCCGTCTCAAAAGCCCCATGGTGCCCACCCCAGCCCTCCCACCGCTCCACCTCTTCGCCCGTCCCTCACCAGGTGGGAAAACATTTCCCCTATCCATCCTGTCCCCAGCTTTCCACAAATGCAAACAGATTCAATTCTGTCTCTTCCTTCCCACCATAGAGACCAAACATGTAATGACAAGGGAGAAACAGATTCGGAATGGATGACCTGCACTAAATCAAGTTGGTCACACGTGAATCATTTTTGCCTGCCTGAGCTGATTCATATCTTCTGAGCTGTACTTTTCCAAATGGGCACTGTCTGGCGGCCATTCTTCCGTGTGTACAGAGAAGGGTGGGGGGCGGAGAGGTGGGAGGGAGGAAGGGAGGTGGGAGGGAGGAGAGAGACACCTGGCCTTGGTGGGAGGCTGGAGCCTGCTTCTTCCTGCCTCCCTGGCACAGCAGGGAATGGAAAGATCCCTGTGGTGCCATGGTGCAGTGGCCTCTCCCAAGAAGAGCCAGAGATCTTGGTCATTTTGGAGTAGCATGACAATGTATGACTGGCCTAGCAAGGCTGGCCGAGGGCAAGACCTTGTGCAAAGCGGTCACAGGGGTGGGAGTGAGGTGGAGCAGGGAGAAAGTTTTATTTCTTTTATTCCACAGACACTCATGGGAACTTAAGACGCACCCTGCACAGTGCTCAGTGCAGGCACAGCAGTGAATATGACGTGCCCTTCCAGAGCTTAGTGGAAAGGAAACAGAGGCCCAGAGAGGGCAGTAACTAGCCAAGGTCGGCACGGCATGGGCAGAGATTCAAGCACAGTCTGTTGATGCCAGAGCGTGGGCTACCCCGGCACCATTTCTTGGGGGAATGAGCGGAGAGGTTGACTAGGCACGGAAGTCCTAATGCTGCGTGGTGTCCTGTTCCCTTGTGGATCCTAGGGGAGGGCTTTGCTGGAGAGGAACTTCCGGGTAAAAGGGAGAAGAGGGGATAGAGGGAGGACAGCAGGCAGGACGGGCAGGAGGGCAGGAACTGCACTTGACTGAGGCTGGACTGTGTGGCCAGGGACCAAGGCCGGGGAGTTCTGGGACTCCCAGCACCCCCCACGGCTCCCATCTTGCCACCTGGGCCCTACTGGCTACACAGTTTGTCGACTGAAATACATTCCCACGTCTCTGCCTTCTGAAGGGTCTTCCGTTCCCACCCACGGCTTTTTAGTTTAAAAGAGGCTGACAGCCCAAGGACCTCAAGGGGAAGCTGCCCCTTCTGTTCTGGTCCTATACGCCCTGGGCCGGGTCCGCCTGCCATGGAGCCCTGGCCTGCAGTCCCTGTGCTCGTCAGGGCGGTGTCCTCTGTGTGCAGCTGTGGGGTTTTTCCACAGCCGGGCTCGGCAGGGCCAAGTCGACACCGGCTTTGTCCAATCTCTGCAGACCCACGCCTCCCACCTCGGCGGCCCTCGTGGCGGCTCCACGACTGCTTATTCACACGTGTGTCCACCTGTCACATCCCACAGCCACAGCTGCTGTTCTCCCACAGCCGGCACCAGCCCCAGCCCCAGGGTGCCCCACCCTGCTCCCAAAAGGACACCTTCTCCATCCTCTCCTGAGATCCCCTCCTTTCCTCAGCGAGTTCTCCCTCCGAAGCCTCCCCTCTCACTGTCCTTCCTACCAGCCCCCCTTGTCGCATAGTGAGCATCCTTGGGAAGGAGACGCTTTCTCTGCCCACCTCCACCCCCGTGGTCTCCCATCTTGGTCCTCCGAGGCAGTGTGGCTCAGCTTCAAGGCGCACACACAGCACTGGGGAGCACGTGAAAGCACAGGTGGGATTCAGGAGGTGTGGGGAGAGGCCCCGAGAGGCTGCACCAAGCTCCCGGGTGATGAGGCTGCTGCTGGTTCACCCGTGACACTTCTGAGATGCAAGGTTCTAGGATGGCGGTCCTCAAAGTGTGCCCTGGCTTACAGTGTCAGCCTCACCTGGACTCGCTAGAAATGCAAATCGTGGCCAGGTGCAGTGGCTTGCGCCTGTAAGCCCAGATCTTTGGGAGGGCGAGGCAGGAGGATCACTTGATGTCAGGAGTTCAAGACCAGCCTGGAAAACATAGCAAGAACCCATACCTCTAAAAAAAATTTGTTAGCCGGGCTCGGTGGCTCAGCCTGTAATCCCACACCTTTGGGAGGCTGAGGTGAGTGGATTGCCTGAGCCCGTGGGT
>NW_007257534.1:120128-120798 GCF_000164805.1 Carlito syrichta | reverse complement strand
CCACCTGCTGGGCTCCGGCGACCCTTCCACTTCAGCCTTCCAAGTAGCTGGAACTACAGGCGCACGCTACCACACCCAGCTAATTTTTTGATTTATTGTAGAGATGAGGTCTCACCAACTTGCCCAGGCAGGTCTCGAACCGCAGACTCAGGCAATCCACTCACTTCAGCCTCCCAAAGCGTAGGATTACAGGCTGAGCCACTGAGCCTGGCTACCCCACATCTTTAAAGTAAAAAAAATTTTAAAAGAAATGCAAGTTGTTTTTTGTTTGTTTGTTTGTTTGTTGAGTCAGAGTCTCACTCTGTTGCCCAGGCTGGAGTGCAATGACACGATCACTGCTACTATAGCCTCGACCTCCTCAGCCTTCCAAGTAGCTGGAACTACAGGTGTATGCCACCACACTTGGCTAATTGTTTTGATTTATTGCAGAGACGAGGTCTTGCTATGTTGCCCAGGCTGGTCTCGAATCTCTGGGCTCAGGCAGTTCTCTCCCCTCCCAAACGATTGGGATTATAAGTGTGAGCCACTGCGCTTGGCTACTACCCCCTATTTTTTGTCTTCTAGCTCCAACTTAACATAAATAATTTATTTTTTAGAAAATACATTTTGTAGCCAGGCTTGGTGGCTCAGCCTGTAATCCTGTGCCTTTGGGAGGCTGAGGTGAGTGGAT
>NW_007257534.1:116213-119799 GCF_000164805.1 Carlito syrichta | reverse complement strand
GAGATCTCATCTCTACAAAAAATAAAAAAATTAACCAGGCGTGGTGGCACACACCTGTAGTCCCAGCTACTTGGGGGGCAGAGGCAGGAGAATTGCTTAAGCCCAGGAGGTCAAGGCTGTGATGACAGCCATGAAAATGCCACTGCACTCCAGCCTGGGTGACAGAGTAAGGCCCTGTATCTAAAGAAAAAAAAAAAGCCGGGCTCCGTGGCTCAGCCTGTAATCCCGCACCTTTGGGAGGCTGAGGTGAGTGGATTGCCTGAGCCCACGGGTTCGAAACCCGCCTGGCCAACTTGGTGAGACCTCATCTCTACAATAAACCAAAAACTAGCCGGGCATGGCAGTGCATGCCTGTAGTTCCAGTTACTTGGAAGGCTGAGACAGAAGGATCACCGGAGCCCAGCAGGTCGAGGCTGCGGTGGCCGGGAGCGGCCACTGCACTCCAGTCTGGGCGACAGAGTGAGACTCCAACTTAAAAAAAAAAAAAACAGTAGCAGCAATCCCACAAGGGGAACCACCACCCACCCCAGAGGGCATGGGGAGGGACAGGTATACACGATTCTAGAGCAGGGACACATTTCCTGCCATCTTAATGCCTCACAGACACTGGCAAGAACAGCTCGGGTTTCAGGTCCTGATACACCTGCAGCTGGTGCTGCCCTCGCCATGTGGCCTGAGGCAGGCCTGGGCTCCTCAGAGCCCTGGAACACAGTAACAGCATTGACCCCGAGAACTTGGAGGACAGACGTGGCTCTCCTTGGCACCGGGCCCAGGGCCAGGACAGAAGGACGGAGCAGGACACAGGGACGGGGCAGGGCAGAGGGACATACCAGGGGAGTGTCTGGCACTCAGGTGGCTCCTAAGACAGCTCGCCTTGGGCAAGCAAACAGGGAAGAGCATCATGTCTCCCCAGGCCAACAGGCAAGGTGCTGTGAGGACCCTGGAGAGAAGCAGACGGCATATCCCACAAAGGATGCTCCTTCCCCTCCCTGTCTGCCACTGAAGAAAGCCCTAAAAAGCAAGGAGGAAGTGCAGCTCCAGAAACAGAGCGTGAGGTCAGGGCTGGCTCCAGTCCTGCCCCAGCCACTAACTCCCTGTGTGGTCTTGGGAAAGCCAGCTGGCCTCTCTTTGCCTGTTTCCTCACCTGTAAAATGAGAGTGACAACCCCTGATGTAGAAGTTTTATGAGGATGATGAGATATGGTATAAAAGCTAAGCTCTGGCACATAGAGCTTTATTATTATTATTACTATTATTATTATTGAGTCAGAGTTTGGAGTACAGTGGCACACCCATGGCCACCGAAGCCTCGATCTCCTGGGCTTAGGCAATCCTTCCACCTCAGCCAATTTTTTTTTTTGTAGAGACAAGGTCTTCCTATGTTTCCCAGGTTGGTCTCAAGCGATCCTCCCTCCTCAGCCTCCAAAGTGCTGGGATTACAGCCGTGAGGCACTATGGCTGGCTGCAGAGCTTTACTAAATTTTAGCAGAAGCGGCCATGACCCTCCCTCGGGAAGGATGAGATGAGTGAACCCAGAGTCCCAGCTGGGCAAATGGCAAGAACTCCAGGAGAAGGCAGCTCGTGTTGAGAGAGGAATAACAGTGGTGAGGCAGAGAGGCCAGGCAGAGCCAGTGCTGAGCAGGAATGTTTTAACGAAAAGAGGAAATGGCGCCCCCTGTGGGGCCCAGATGGCTCCCAGAGTCCGGATACAACCTGAATTCTGGCACAGGTGAGTTGCCTGTTGACAGGCCAGCACTTCATGGGTTAATGTCAGGTGCCAGCTCACCTGCCTGCCAAGCACCACCTGCTTCCGTGGAAACAGGGCTGCCTCCGGGTGCCAAGTGCTATCACTGCGATCAAGCACAGCCCAAGGATCAGCCCTGTGACCTGGGCCTCTTCATCAGCAACGAGACTCCACAGCAAGGAACAACCTAATACACCTGAAACCCAAGGCCGATACCCAATCTCCAGGCCCTGCCGGCTCGGGTTACAAGTCCCAGGAATGTCCCACCCCCTACCTCTGCGGGACACCGTGCACTGGCCAGTGGAGCTCACCTCCAAGGAGGCCACCCTGAGCAACCTTGAAACAAGTATTAGGGGAAGGCAGATATTGGGGTGGTAGCTTTCTGACTGTCACCCCAAACAAAGCATTACAGTAATTCCCATTTTGAAATCCTCTTCTTGGCTGGGTGTGGTAGCTCGCTCCTGTAATCCCAGCACATTAGGCCAAGGCGGGAGCATCTCTTAAGCCCAGGAAGTCAAGACCAGCCTGAGCACATAGATATAAAATAAGTAAATACCCAGTAAATACCCAGCTACTTGGGAGGCTGAGGTGGAAGGATTACTTGAACCCAGGAGGTTGAGGCTGCAGTGAGCTATGATTATGCCACTGCACTCCAATCTGGGCAACAGAACAAGACGCTTTTTTTGTTTTGAGTTGGAGCACTCCGTAGCCCAGGCTGGAGTGCAGTGGCATGCTCATGGGCACAGCAGCCTCGACCTGCTGGGTTCCAGTGATCCTTCCACCTCAGCCTTCCAAGTAGCTGGAACTACAGGTGTGCACTACTATGCCTGGCTTATTTTTTGGTTAATTGTAGAGATGAGGTCTCGCCAAGTTTCCCAGGAGGGTCTCGAACCCCTGAGTTCAGACATTCCTCTCGCCTTGGCCTCCTGAAGTGCTGGGATTACAGGCTTGAGCCACCACACTAAGCCCAAGACCCTGTTTAAAAAAAAAGAGAGACTCGAACAGATGCATGTATGTACACACACACACACACACACACACACACACACACACACACACACAGACACCCTCAACATAGAAAGCCAGCAGTGACAACGGATCAGGACACCTCTGGAGGCCACCACCTTCACATGAAAGCTTGTAGCATCAGTCTGTGGAAACCCAGGTCCCTAACACTCAGGACTGTTATAATGGTCAAAGGGTCTCCCAGCCCAGCAGACTCACGAGGCTAGAAGGAGTAGATGACCCCTGTGCTGGGGCCCTAGAAATTCCTTACCCCAGAGTGTCCTGGCCATTCAGACAGTCCTGGAAGCCCACCCCAGCAGCCTGGCTGAGCTGATAGGCGTCATCTGGCACTAGCCATGACCCCGAATGACCGACAACGCTGGCATTAGGCTGAGACACCAACCCCTCATATCTCTGCAGACACCAAAGAAGACCCACTCCCACAGGGACCACGGGAGCCACTTCCTCACTCCCTGCTGTCTGAGCTTCTCCTGTGACAGGTGTCTGAGCAGAAAAGCAGGAAGCTACTGGGACTGGTTCACACCTCGCAGAAGTCCCCTCTTCTCATAGTCCCACAAACATGCCTGGCAGAGTGAGCAGTTCATCGTCTTAAGAGTCCCAAGAAGCCGGGCTCGGTGGCTCAGCCTGTAATCCCAGTGCTTTGGGAGGCTGAGGTGAGTGGATCACCTGAGCCCACGGGTCTGAGACCACCTGGGCAACTTGGCGAGACCTCATCTCTACAATAAAATAAAAAAAATTAGCCGGGTGTGGTAGCGCACACCTGTAGTTCCAGCTAATTGGAAGGCTGAGGCGGAAGGATCACTGGAGCCCAGCAGGT
>NW_007257534.1:104805-116193 GCF_000164805.1 Carlito syrichta | reverse complement strand
ATTGCCTGAGCCTGCGGGTTTGAGACCCGCCTGGGCAACTTGGAGAGACCTCATCTCTACAATAAATCAAAATGAGCCGGGCGTGGTAGTACACACCTGTAGTTCCAGCTACTTGTAAGGCTGAGGCAGAAGGATCGCCGAGCCCAGCAGGTAGAGGCTGCAGTGGCCAGGAGCGGCCACTGCACTCCAGTCTGGGCGACAAAGTAAGACTCCAACTCAAAAAAAAAAAACCAACAACAAAAAAAAGAGTCCCAAGAAACCAACACTACCTGCAACCTTCCTCGGGGAAGAACAAACATCTTCTAGGAAAATGCATTCATTCATTCTTTCGTTCATTCATAATTCAAAACTTACTGTGCACCAGGAACTAAGCTAGGTATTAGAAGACAAGTTGTGAACAACACAAAAGATTCTGTGGTCAGAGAGTTTCCACTCTAGTGGGGAGGACAGATGACAAGGAAGGAAAGTCTTGTTGCAGAGAGCGGAAGGTGTTAGGAAGCAACAGCAGAATAAGGAGAGAGAGAGGAGACCCGGTGTGGGGGGGAGCTTCTTTAGGTCGGCTGGCCAGAGAAGCTCTTTTTTTAAAGCAGGTGACATCCAAGCTGAGACCTGAATGACTGACAGGGAGAAGACCCGAAGGACCAGGTCCCCAGGCAGAGGAGGCGGCCAACATCCCAGGGCAGGCACACACTTCAGTGAGACTTGCGGCTCCTCCGGACAGAGAAGGCAGAGGGACCAATGTGATTCTTTTCTCTGCTACCAAGTGGGGGAGCCAGCCTTGTCACATATGGAAAGCAGGAAAAAGAAAAAATGCAAAAAGGGGTGAGGACTCAACTGACTTTTTCTCTCCCTTGCCAAATTCCTAACTAATGGGCCTGGGGAGACGGGTGTTTTATTAGCCCTATACAAGGTTTACTGACTCTGGCATAGCAGCACATGACAAAGAAGGGAAATCAAAGTATTCTATGAGCCTGCAAAGCTGTCTCTTGGGGAGTCCTGGACGGCAGGCCTCTTTTAAGACACTTACCTATTCTCTCTGAAGTCCGCCACCTATGAAGTTTCATCTACATATCAAGAAACTTGGATTCTTTCCGGCCCCCTTGGCTCAACAGGACAAGGCCTCTACTGATTTCCAAATTCCTTAGATGGCAGCCTGACTCTTGCGGCTAATTGCCAGACAGGAAGTCTCTGAATCCATCTATAACTTGCAAGTCTCTGCTTCGAGATGCCACGCCTTCCCAGACCAAACCAGTGTAAATCCCTCATGTACTGATTTACGGTCTTCTGTAACTTCTGACCTCCTAAAATATATATAACCAGCCAGGCTAGGTGGCTCAGCTTGTAATCTCAGCACTTTGGGAGGCCGAGGCGAGTGGATTGCTTGAGCCCGCAGGTTCAAGACCAGCCTGGACAATTCAGCGAGACCTAGTCTCTACAATAAATCAAAAATTAGCCAGGCATGGTAGCACGCGCCTGTAGTTCCGGCTACTTGGAAGATTGAGGCGGAAGGATCACTGGAGACTGGTGGATCGACACTGGGGTGGCCATGAGCATGCCACTGAACCACTGAACTCCAGCCTAGGTGATGCAGTGAGATACTCCAAGTCAAAAAAATACACACACACACACACACACACACACACACACACACACACACACACACACACACACACCCTTGTCTAGAGGCTCCAACCTGAGGAACACACCAGGGAACTCTAAAACACCAGCAAGACCGACTTCAGAACTTTGCTCCTCTGTGATGATGCGATCTCTATATGCAGAATAGATCGCACGTACAAAGCCCACTGCTCCTGTGTATAGGCACACAGAGCAGGGCTCAGGAAGCAGTGCTTCCCTTCCCCAGACCCTTCCCACCACCTTGTGTGCAGACCTCCCTAGAGCCCTGTGCACATGCAAGCGCTCCAGCCACACTTGAGCATTTCCCTTGGGCAGAGTTTTGGGGCTGGGCCTCACCTCCCTGAGCCTGCTGTGGGGTGGCCGCTGGGTCCCGCTGAGACAGCCAAGACTTGCCAGCCACTGACCACTCACTCCTCCAGCCTTCTCCTCAGGCAGGGCTGTGCTGACTGGCAGCAAAGAGTTCAAGGAAGAAGAGACTAGGGCATGGAGTCTTGGAGCCAACACCTTGGAAGGGATAGGACCACCAGATATACCTGCCCTTTCTCAGCAAAGCAGACTCCTAGCAGGGATCTTCTTTAATTTTTGTAGAGACGGGCTCTTGCTATGTTGCCTGGCCTGGTCTTGAACACCTCGCCTCAAGCAATTCCCCTCCTCAGCCTTCCAAAGTTCCGGGACTACAGGCACGAGTCACTGTGCCCAGGGGCAAGGATCTTCTTGAATGTAAACTGGATAACCAAGGCGTAGCCACTCCAGCTGACCCCAGCAAGGCCAGAGTGGCAGCTCCATACTATCTCCTGTGTCCTGGGGAAGCCTTAGTCTTCAAGACCCTCCACAAATGCCACTTCCTCTTTGAAGTCTTCACCAACCTTGGCGGGGGGGAGCAGGGAGGTCTCACTCCTCTGTGACTCCAAAGCATCCTGGCATTTCTTTTGCATAATGCTCTGCTGGCTGTTTTCATACCTGACTCCCATCTACACTGTGAGCTCCCAGAGGGCAAAGCAGCACCCTATTCATCTCAGATCCTCCCTGCCTGGCAGAAGGTAGATCATTCAATATCAATCAACAAGGCTGAATTAAGGACAGCAAAAATGAATGAGAGAACAAGCGAGTGAGTAAATGAAGTTAGTACATGACTGGAGAAAAGACTGTCAGAGAGAAAAGACTGTCAGAGAGAAAAGTGTGATCAAGGAAGAGCGATCAGAGAATAACCCACATTTCAAAGCCAGCTGTTGGTTGTGTCTATAGTTCACAGTGCCACAGCCACAGATCTCTCAGTAAATGTTTTTTTTTTTTAAGAGACAGACTGTCACCCAGGCTGGAGTGTAGTGACATGATCACAGCTCACTGCAGCTTTGACCTCCTGAGCTCAAGTGATCCTCCTGCCTCGGCCTCCAGAGTAGATGAGATTACAAGTGTTTACCACCACACCTGGCTAATTTCTCTCTCTCTCTCTCTTTTTTTTGTAGAGATGAGATCTTGCTATGTTGCCACTGTGCCTGGCTAGACTTCTCAATAAATCTGTTATCCAAATGGCGACATGAAGGCAACACTCAGATCTCATCCTCCAAGGTCCTCCACTCGGCCTCCCCCACAACAGGCCTTGACACTCTCTCAGGGGGCTGTGTGATGGGAGCAGAAGATGTCCACAGTGGAGGCAGGACTGTCCCTCAGGCCCGGGGCCCTCATGTGGCATAGGAGAGGCATTCGTCTTCTCCCCTCGGCTCAAGGAGAGAGGTTTTACATGGCAATCTGTGGGAGGGCCTTCTGGGACAAAGTACACACCCAGAGCCAGTGTGGAGAAATGAGGACAGGAGATAGTTCAAGTGTGGGTCACCTCCATGCAAGATGGAAGCTAGAACTTCTCTCAGGGCTTCAGTTTTCCCAGTTACAGAGTTAAAAAACAAAAACAAAAAAACCCAGACATGGTGGTGTGTAACCTGTAGTCCTAACTACTTGGAAGGCAGAGGGAGGAGGACTGCTTGAGCCAAGAAGGTTGAGGCTACAGTAAGCTATGATTGCCTCATTGCACTCTAGCCTAGGCAACAGACCAAGACCCTATCCCTAAAAAAACTTTTTGAGGCCAGGTGCAGTGGCTCATGCCTGCAATCCCAGCACTTTGGGAGGTGGAGGCGGAAAGATTGCTTGAGCCCAGAAGTTCGAAACCAGCCTGGGCAACATAGCGAGGCCTCGTCTCTACAAAAAGTGAAGAAAAAAAAAAAAATTGCCTGGTGTGGTGCTGCATGCTTGTAGTCCCAGCTTGAGCACAGGGGGTCAAGGCTGCAGCGAGCCATGATCGCACCACTGCACTCTAGCCTGGATGACAGTGAGGCTACAACTCAGAAAACTGTTTTTTGTTTGACAGTGAGCCCTTTCCTCCTCAGTGGGAGTAATGAAATGCCAAGGAAGCCCTGTGCCCTCTCTGACAAAGCTCACAGACCAGGCAGAAGAGCCAAGGAGAGGTCAGAGGCCTGCGGAGAAGACTGGCAGTTTTACAAGGAAGCCAGCGCGAATATTGGATTACAGGAGAAGGCTCTCTGAGAAGGGCCAGTGATCAGGTGGAAGGGCAATGGCCAAAGATCCTCTTTCATGTTATGAAGCTCATCATCAACCTGTCTAGGAGGAGGAGGAAGAGGAGGAGGAGGAAGGAGCAGAAGCCAGGGCGTGCAGGGAGGCACAAGGGCCGGCAGCTCATGACTGTGGGTGAGTCTGCAGATCTGTGAGCGGGCCCAGATGTACAGATCAGCTGAAACCCTCTGCCAGGTTCAGATGTGTTGGTTTCCAGGGACCGTGTCCTTGGGGAGGGGGTGGGAGGCTGGGTCTGGCCCCCTGCCAGGAGGAGGAGCGGAAGCCCGAGGCAAGTAACAACAGGCCAGTGCTCAAGTCTGCGGCAGTGCCGCCCCTGTCCTCTCAGGCCACCCCAACCCCCTCCACCTCCCCACCTCTTCACCTTTCCTCCTCAGACACCAGCAAGCCAGGGGAGGGGGAAACCAGAACAGAGACTGAAACAACACACACAGTCTCTAGGTGCTGCCCTGGAATCTTAGCCAGCTTCCTGGTTTCAGTCACCACTGCAGCCGCAGCTCCCAGCACAGCACCTGGCACAAAGTAGGTGTTCAGCAAATGGCGGCCAAGTGACTGACTACACGAGTGATGGGTAAAATGACCTCCCAGCATGATCGACAGTTTATTCACCTCTACAACATTCTTACAAGCTATGAAGAATAACAATAATACTCTCATGATAGCAGCTACCTTTTGACTGAGGGCCCTGCCAAGTTCCCAGTAACCACTCGGCTCTGTAATCCTCACACCTTTCCGAGAGATTCTGTTGCTATCTTCAGTTTGCAGATGCAGGAACCAGTCACGGAGCCGTTCACTTTGCATCTGAAGGTCACAGAGCCAGGAAAGCACGGGCTCCTTCCAGTCCACCCGTCCCTTCCTTTCCATGGCGCCTGGGGACCGGGATAGAGACACCCGACATGGACCCAGCCCTGACCCTCCCAAAAGTCACACTGTATTTATACCCAGTTCCTGTCAATCTAGAAGCCTGCAGGCCCCAAGCATTTGCTCCGCGTCGGTTAGGTCACTCAATTCCAGGCGCAGGTCTAGGCCCCTAGGCCCTTCCCTTGCCCTCTCCCTGGTTCCCTGTCACAAGCCCAGGGACCAGGTGACAGGTCTACTCAGGGAAGACCAGGCAGTTTGCGTTAGTGTCTCCCCTGGCCACTGTGCAGAAAGGTTCCCATAGGTCCCCTAAGCATAGGTGTCCATGGTGGACACCTGGGCACAGATTCTACCTGGGCATGGGTTGCATGAAAGCCTTTCCAAGGCTTCCAGGTAGGCCAGTTTGAAGTACTCTCCACTTCTGGAAGGAAGCCAGAACAGGTGATTGTGTGGAGGTGGGTGTCCGTGCCCTGAGGGGGCGGTTCCAAGCCCAGGTACTATCCTAGTCCTAGCTAGTCTCCCTGCTTCAAGTCTTTGTGTGTTTTTAAAAATGCTTTATATTATTAAACAAATAGAGACAGGGTCTCACTGTGTTACTCAGGCTGGCCTCAAACTCCTGGCCTCAAGTGATCCTCTCACCTCAGCTTCCCAAAGTACTGGGATCACACTGCACCTGGCCATGCTTCAACTTTTAAGCCCCATTAGAGCCGACATTGTAGTGCCCAGCTCAAAAACCTTTCTGCCATTGCCGAGGCTCACGCTCCAGCTCCTTAGCCAGGCCCTTCATGCCCCCGGCCGATGGGTCCTGACATTCATGCATGCACTTAACAACACAGATTGTGGCCTGCTGGCCCTGTACTGGGGACGGTGGAAACGAGGAGGAATAAGAGGTGGCCTCAGACTCAAGGCGCTCAGGGTTTGGGAGACAGAGAGACACAGAGAAATGCTCTTCGTTTTCTAAAAGCGCCCTCCCGTTCCAGCCAGACTGCCTGGAGCCCCACGGACACCCACTCCGTTCCCACCTCTGTTGTCTCTGCCCATGGCACTCCATCTGCTGTCTTCTGCTGCAGGAACCGACAGGCAGCCACACGTGAAGGCCCAGCTCCAGCCTTCCCTGCGGGCTCTGGCCCACGGGAGCCCTCTCCTCCTCCAGCCTTGACGGCACTCGCCTATCCCGCCGCCATTCACCGGCGGCCTCCCAGCCTGTCCTCCATCATAACTCAGCTGCTTTTTTTTCTAATATAAATTTTACTAAGCCGGGCTCGATGGCTCAGCCTGTAATCCCGCGCCTTTGGGAGGCTGAGGTGAGTGGGTTCGAGACCCGCCTGGGCAGCGAGACCTCATCTCTACCATAAATCAAAAAATCAGCTGGGCATGGTAGTATATGCCTGTAATTCCGGCTACTCGGAAGGCTGAGGCGGAAGGATCGCCGGAGCCCAGCAGGTCGAGGCTGCGGTGGCCGGGAGCGGCCACTGCACTCCAGTCTGGGCAACAGAGTGAGACTCCAACTCAAAAAAAAAAAAATAAATTTTACTGATTTTCTTTCTTTTTTTTTTTTTTTTAAAGAAACAGGGTCTCACTCTGTCGTCCAGGCTAGAGTGCAGTCCAGGCTAGAGTGCAGTGAATCACAGCTCACCACAACCTCAACCTCCTGGGTTCAGGTGATCCTCTCACCTCAGCCTCCCAAGTAGCCAGGACTACAAGCACATCCCACCATGCCTGGCTGATTTTTCTATTTTTGTAGAGGCGAGGTTTTGCCATGTTGCCTGGGCTGGTCTTGAACTCCTGGGCTCAAGAAATCCTCCCACTTCAGCCTCCCAATGTGCTGGGATTATAGGCAAGAGCCACTGCACCTAGCCAGTTCAGCTTCTGATATTCACTGCGAGACCTTTACAAAGAGCACCCATCTGGTCACCATCAATCCCTTGCCTCTGAAGAACACTGCTCCAAGTACTTTCTGATGCATACTCTCATTCTGGCAATAGATGTTTTTTGCCTGGCTGTGTCTTGTTCCCCAACTAGATCATGGGCTTCTGAAGGCAGGACAAAATAGACTGCAGTGTGTCTCCAAAACACCTGGCACAGTGCTTCGTAATGAGTGTGCAACTGACAGGTAAGACTGGAAGAAATGGCTACAGTGCACGCCTATAATCCCAGCATTTTGGGACGTGAGAGGATTGCCTGAGCCCAGGGGTTTGAGATGAGCCTGGGCAACATGGCGAGACCTCATCTTTACCATGAATCAAAAAATTAGCTGGGTATGGTGGTGTGCACCTGTAGTTCCAGCTACTTGGAAGGGTGAGGCAGAAGGATCGCCTGAGCCCAGCAGGCTGAGGTCGTAAGCATGCCACTACACTCCAGCCTGGGCGACAGAGTGAGACTGACTCCAAAAAAAAAAAAGAAAGAAAGAAATGTCACCAGCAGGGAATGTCAAGGTGCCAGTTGCCCCTCTGTGCCGACCCCATCAGGGCAGCACAGTTGCAGTAAGGGGGTGCCCCTGGCAAGGATCCAGCTGCAGGGCCGCCTGCCCACCCATCAGCCAGAAGGAAGAGAAGAATGGGGAGAGAGGCAGTCAGTGCCTCAGTCTACCGGGGGAGGCTCTTCTCTGGACTCTCCCAGGCTCCTACAGTTCAGTGGAGTAGACAGTAGATCACAAAAGTGCCAGCCTAGGCAATATCAACGTGAGCCAAGAATCTGAACCCTATTTCAGCAGTAAGTGGTGAATTGTCTCGTTTTCTCCATTTGCAAAAAAAAAAAAAAAAAGCCCCAGGAAAGGTTCCTGGATTGATGCCCAGCATGGTCATGGTGAAAGAATGTGTTCTAGACAATGTGAGGTCTCAGAACAGTGCCTGTGGGGCATCACCATCTTGGGATTGCTAGGTGTTAGCGCAGGGCCTGGCATACAGGACAGGACACACACAGCTGTCTGGTTTTTTTTTTTTGGTCTCACTCTGTCACTTAGGCTGGAGTGCAGTGGCATGATCATGGCTCATCGCAGCCTTAACCTCCTGGGCCCAGGTGATCCTGCCGCCTCAGCCTTCCAAGTAGCTGGGACTATAAGCACACCCCACCACATCCAGCTAATTTTTTAAAACATTTTTTGTAACCGGGCATGATGGCTCACGCCTGTAATCCCAGCACTTTGGGAGGAGGTGAGAGGATTGCCTGAGCCCAGGGACTTGAGACCAGCCTGGGCAACATGGCAAGACCTTGTCTCTACAATAAATCAAAAAAGTAGCAGGGTGTGGTGGCACACACCTGTAGTTCCGGCTACTTGGAAGACTGAGGTGGAAGGATCACCTGAGCCCAGCAGGTCGGGGCTGTGGTGGTCATGAGTGTACCACTGTACTCCAGCCTGGGTAGCAGAGCGAGACTCCAACTCAAAAAAAACACAAAAACATTTTTTGTAGAGACAAGGTCTCACCAAGTTGCCTGAGCTGGTCTCAAATTCCTGGGCTCAAGCAATCCTCTAGGGATTTCAGGCATGAACCACCACGCCCAGCCTCACACAGTTTTTTGAGTAAGTGAAGGAGTGTGACTTGGTAGCAGGTATATCCTTGGCTCCTTGAGTTGCTGCCTGGCTACCCCTTCCATCTCCTTTAGAAACTTCTTGTGTCACTGAAGGAAAAAACCTTTCTGGACCATTCAGCTCTTTCTCTTAAGTTTTAGTTAATGCTGAAAAACATGCCCAACAGAAGGCAGAATCACAAGTCCCTTAGTAAGCTTTAAAGAAGAAAGCATTTAGAACTTCAGTGGGGCAGATTTTAAAAGGCTGATGTGAAGAGAGACAGGTTTCCTTCTATTCCCTGAAATCCAAACTCCCACAGAATCATCTGTGTCCTATGGAAGGGGGGAACCCAGCCATCAGAAGCAGAGGAAGAACCTTGGGAGCCATCTTCAGGTCTGAGGCCAATATACCAAGGGCTTTGGGGAAAGACCATGCTCAGGAGAAACCTTGGTTCACTGACTCACTTCTGCAGCCCAAGTGGTCTGTCCCAGAGGGTTTGATGAAGTCCCTGTGACCTACTTAGCGTCCACCTAGGAGCAGGAGAAAGTGTCTCAGAAAAAGGATGACAAGACGCAGAGACAAGAAGAAGGCTTAGAGGCGTGTGTGAGGGGCTCTCTTTTTTTTTTTTGAGTTGGAGTCTCACTCTGTCACCCAGACTGGAGTGCAATGGCCGCTCCCGGCCACTGCAGCCTCGACGTGCTGGGCTCTGGCGATCCTTCTACCTCAGCCTTCCAAGTAGCTGGAACTACAGGCAAGCACTACCACGCTCGGCTAATTTTTGATTTGTTGTAGAGATGAGGTCTTGTCAAGTTGCTCAGGAGGGTCTCGAACCTGCGGGTTCAAGCAACCCACTCACCTCAGCCTCCCAAAGTGCTGGGATTACAGGCTGAGCCACCGAGCCCAGCTGAGGGGCTCTCTTTAAGGAGAGCACGAGACTCAGAGGGCATCCTGGTGTCTTAGAAACAGGGGTCCCTGTTTTATCTACTGAAAAGGGGGACGCATATTTCCCAGGGGAGCCTGACTCCCATAGCACCAAGCAGGAGGCCCAAGAACTCCTGAAACGAAGTGGTTGAATGAAGCCCTCAAAGGGAAAAGGCCAGGCCACTCCTAGGATTTGGAACACAGCCAGGACACTTGGGTACCAAAATCTGCCCTTCAGGCAAAAGCCAGGTGTCCCACCCCCACCACAGCCCACAGCTCCCTGCAGATCCCTCAGCCACCCCAGCACCAGGCCCATCTCAAAACCAGCCACTGCAAGTCTCCTTAAGTGACATCCTGTGTCCTTTGTCCCTGAGGCTCACACTCCATCTGGCTCCCAAGCCACTCCCTGGATCACACCCAGGCCCTTCCTCAACACCTGCCACCCTCCTCCCTGGAATGTCTCTCATCCCAACAGTGGCCCAGCCATGCCCTGGGGCTCCTAGGAGGCTGCCTCTCAGTTCTGTCCCCTGACCTTAGGTCTCTTGAAAATAGTGAGACAGAGTGGAGACCCTGAGAGCTCAACAACAATGACAACAGCCAAGAGCTATCACCCACCATGTGTCTGTCTGACTCCACGCAAAGTGCTTAACAAACATCACTTCCTTTCATCCTTACAGCATCTTGGGAGGTAGGTGCCATTATTATACCAATTCTACAGATGTGACTCCAGATAAAGCTCAGGAGCTCAAGTGATGTTTGAGGTCCCTTTGCCCCCAAGTGATGCCTCCAGGTCTGTCTGACAACACCGCCGGTCTCTTAGCCAGAAGGTTCTGTTCCTCCTGGCTGTCTCTGACTACTCCATCTTTTCTCTTGGCAAGGAGTGTTGGGGGAATGGGGGAGGGTGGGAGTGGAGATGAATCCTCAGGAGGAAGCCGAGAGCTGGGGCCCTCCCGATGGCGGCGGGGACTTCTAGGAGAGGGTTCCAGCTGGATGCCCTGCCAGCTAGCAGGAACTTCCAGGGACTTGGACAGTGCAGAAACGGCGCCAGGGCTGACCAGGTGTGGAAACTCTTAGAGGGGTGGACTTCCCAGACGAGGGGGACCCTCAGAGCCTGTGGGGGAGAGACTCTCAGAGAGGAGGCCACAGACCCATCCCTAGAATGGGTGACCCCATCACAGTGCTGTCTGGGATGCCACCAGGCCTGTCCCTTTCACCACAGGCTCCAGCACTGCCACAAACTGCCACATCGGAGATGCATTCGAAAGTCCCTCAGTCTTCCAACCCCTTGGGGCCTGGACAAGTACCCCTGACACTCCTCCAGCCTCCTCAGCCTCCTTCAAGACAAGTGCTCAGCTCACTGGCTGGTGCTTTCCGTGGGCAAGTGGCTTCTCACCTTACCTGTGCCCTCCTCAGGTGACCCACCTTGCGGGTACCTTCACCATGGCGCCAGAAACCCAATCCCTTGACCCCTCCCTTCTCCTCCCTTCCCACTCTCACTCCACCTAGATGGTGACTGGGTGACTCGGGTCCCCACCCGGAACCCCTTTTCCCAGCACCAGCTTGACGTCCCCTCCCCCCTCCCCTGGGGGCACTGGATGGGATTTCAGTGCTACCCCAGCGTGGGGTGCCCAGGCCAGCACCTGCTGCCCGTTTTCTTGGCTTGAATGGGAGGGAAGGCTCCCCAGCCAGAGGCGGGAGCTCCTGTCCCTAGACCTGGAAGGCAGAGACCGTCACCTGCAGGGACCTATGCTCACCATAGGGGTGCCTCGCCCTGGCCTCCTGCGCCACCGCCCCCAGCCGGAAGGAAGGGCAGACCATCCCTCCCAGACTGGGGAGGTGAGGGCCGGAGGATGGGGGCTGGGACAGGAGAGACGGGGGTG
>NW_007257534.1:102690-103789 GCF_000164805.1 Carlito syrichta | reverse complement strand
CGCGGGGCAGTGGGGTGAGCCCCTCCCCGCAGCCCACCTCTGCCCCGCTCGGCGTGCCGGCCCCATCCCTGCTCCCCAAATCCCTCCCCGAGTCTCGCCCGCGTGACCCCGCCCCACCTGGGCACCCCGCCCTGCCAAAGCCCGGCCCTCACCTGGGCGCGCCCAGGTGGAAGGCCTCGAGCAGGACCTGGATTCGAACACCCGACTCCGCGAGCACTCGAGTGTGGCTGGAATTCTCCCTCCCTGCCATCTGGCTTCCCTCTGACACTGTGTGACTATGTCACCTCACGCCCTCCCCCACCCCCATTTTCTCTTTAAATGGGGAAAATGCCCGCTGACTTCCCTCACCAGGGTGGCTAGGTGGAGGATCAGGAAAACACGTCCGAATGCAAAGTCCTTGCAAGATTGTGTGCGGGCCTAAGCCTGTTTTTCCTCTAGGCTGCTCCGGACAGGTGCTCTGGCTGCCAGTACACTGTTGCAGACCACCCAGTATCTCTGTGCCCTATGCCTCTGGCGCCAAAAACTGCAGGGGCCTCTCTCAAGGCCTAGTTTACTACCAGCGAATGTGTGGGAGAGTGGCAAATACGTGCTCTCTGCAGTCGGAAAGTTGCCTAGCCCTAGGCTGAGCATGGTAGCATGTGCCAGTAGTCTCAGCTACTAGGGAGGCAGAAGTGGGAGGATGGCCTGGGCCCAGGAGGTTGAGGCTGTGGTGAGCCATGATTCTGCCACTGCACGCTAGCCTGGGCAATAGAGTGGGGCCCCAACTCAAAACAAAACACAAGAAAAAGAAAGATGCCTCATCCTAAGAATGAACATTCAGAGAGAGCAAGTCTAACCCACAAGAGCTTTAAAAAGCAATGAAAAGTGTGTGTGTGTGTGTGTGTGTGTGTGTACATGTGTGTGTGTACATGCATGCGCGCCCACACCTGTTTTCAGGCTGACTATTGGATAGAGAATGTATTTTATTTTATTTTTATTTTTGAGTCGGAGTCTCACTCTGTCACCCAGACTGGAGTGCAGTGGCTGCTCCCGGCCACCTCAACCTCGACCTGCTGGGCTCTGGCAATCCTTCCGCCTCAGCCTTCCAAGTAGCTGGAAT
>NW_007257534.1:102169-102670 GCF_000164805.1 Carlito syrichta | reverse complement strand
GAAGGCTGAGGCGGAAGGATCGCCGGAGTCCAGCAGGTCGAGGCTGCGGTGGCCAGGAGTAGCTACTGCACTCCAGTCTGGGCAACAGACTCCAACTCAAAAAAAAAAAAAAAATCAGCCAGGAGTGTTGCACGCCTATAGTTCTAGCTACTTGGGAGGCTGAGGAGGGAGGATGAGACACTGACTCAAAAAACACAACAAAAACACTAAAGAAACAGATCCTGTGGATTCATTATTTCCAGGTGTTTCTCCACATTGGGCTTATGTGGGGTTTTGGGTGCCTGTTGAGGGCTCTGGAGTTAGGCACCCTTGGATTCCAGCCCCAGCACCACTGCCCACTAGATGTGCAAACTGGAGCACATGACTGAACCCCTGTGTGCCTCAGTTTCCTCTTCTCAAAACAGGGATTATTGCCGGGCTCGGTGGCTCAGCCTATAATCCCAGCACTTTGGGAGGCTGAGGAGAGTGGATTGCCTGAGCCCGCAGGTTCGAGACCAGCCA
>NW_007257534.1:100027-101700 GCF_000164805.1 Carlito syrichta | reverse complement strand
AGCCCAGCAGGTGGAGGCTGCGGTGGCCAGGAGCGTGCCACTGCACTCCAATCTGGGTGACAAAGTGAGACTCCAACTCAAAAAAAAAACAAAAAAAACAGGGATCATTAGAGTACTGCTTTATAAAATGGTTGGAAATAAGGTGATTTAGCATAGCACTTGACACAGTGCTCAGTCAATGCCAAGGCGCAGAAAACACCCTGAAATGCCCTCCCTGTGCATCCAGGGGCCATCAAGATCCCATGGATGAGTCCAGCTAGGGATGTTTTCGCAGAACGGTGGCCAGAGCTGCTGTGATGTCCTCCCACCACCAGAAGGGTGCAGAACATAGGTTCAACTTGCTTGACCCCTCGGTTCACAGCTGCTTGCCCACTGGTTGCAGTGAAATGGTAAGTACTCTCCATAGGCCTCCATGTTAGGGCCTTCAGTGGCTCTCTGAGGCTTCTGTTGGAAGAAACAGGAAGAAGGTGCGGACTGAAAAATCCCTGATATGATGCAAATTGATTTTTTTCGAGTCGGGGTCTCACACTATCACCCAGGCTGGAGTACAGTGCCACGATCACACCTCACTGCAGCCTCGACCTCCGAGGCTCAGGCGATCCTTCCACCTCAGCCTCCCGAGTAGCTGGGACTACACACACACACCACCACACTTGGCTAATTTTTAAAAATTTCTTTATTTTTTATGGAGGTGAGGTCTCACTATATTGCCCAGGTTAGTCTCGAACTTATGGGCTCAAGTGATCCTCCTGCCTTGGCCTCCCAAAGTGCTAGGATTAGTCATGAGCCACCACACATCACAATTGATTAAGAGAAAAGGCATACAGATTTTATTTTTTAGTTGGAGTCTCACTCCTTCACCCAGGCTGGAGTGCAGTGGCATGCTCATGGCTACCGCAGCCTTGACCTGCTGGGCTCCAGTGATCCCTCCACCTCAGCCTTCTAAGTAGCCGGAACTACAGGTGCATGCTACCATGCCCGGCTAATTTTTTATTTATTATAGAATCGAGTCTCACCAAGTTGCCCGGGTGGGTCTCGAACCCCTGGGCTCAGGCAATCCACTCACCTCAGCCTCCCAAAGTGCTGGGATTATGGGTTGAGCCACTGAGTTCAGTCAGATTTATTCAATGTGTGTACATGAGAGCATTCAACAAAGTATGGGCAGCCATGTAGAACAGGACTGAATCAAAGGGTATGATCTGATGTCAGTAGCCTGAGTGGGGAAACCCAGCAAGGCCTGTCTGTCTAGATTCTTGGCTTCTCTGTGCAGCATGCTTTCCTCCTGGGGTGCGACAGGCTGTCTCGAATGGGGTTCTTATGACCTATAGTCAAGGTAGGTCAGATAATTTCCTTATGACCAGTTTTTACACAGATAGGGTGAACGAACAGTAAGAGTAATATTCTTGGGTTTTATGGCTGGCTTTGTTAAGAAAAGGGGTTCTGGTCTCTATGACCTACCTTGGGGAAGAGGGATTCCAGTTTCTATGGCTAGTCTTGAGGGAGGATGAGGCTGAGATGATGGAAAGTTGGAGAAAGTTAGAGAAAAACTTTTGCTGCTGAGGCTGTTACTGAGGTCTTCAGTTTGGTGTATTGTTTTCTGAGCCCCAGCAGAATCCAGGAAAAGAAATACTCATATTCATTAAAAAATAAGTATATTTCTTTTTTTTTTTTTT
>NW_007257534.1:94885-99973 GCF_000164805.1 Carlito syrichta | reverse complement strand
TCAGCCTTCCAAGTAGCTGGAACTACAGGCGTGCGCTACCACGCCCGGCTTATTTTTTGAATTATTGTAGAGACGAGGTCTCGCCAAATTGCACAGGCAGGTCTCAAACCCGCGGGCTCAGGTAATCCACTCACCTCGGCCTCCCAAAGTGCTGGGATTATAGGCTGAGCCAGCTGAGACCTCGTCTCTTAAAAAAAAAGGAAGTGGAGAATGGTCTAGAAGTCCAAGTTTCAATTACCCATTCTCATTCTGGCCCATTCACCTCAGAGCCATCATACAAATCATACAAATCCCTCCCTCCCTCTGTGTGTGTGTGTGTGTGTGTGTGTGTGTGTGTGTGTGTGTGTGTGTGTATACTGTGAGCCAGAGGAGCTAAGACTGGGATAATGTTAGCAAAAGAGTCCTCTAGGCTAGTGGAAGCAACAAAGTTTGCTTTAACCAGGGACTTTGTGAAAGGACATAAGATGGAGCCAATATACCCAATGAGTTTAACATTGCTTAGTTCTGTCATGTTTTTCTAGCAGTTCACCTTAGATTCACATTTACCCTTTAATCGCTAGCCAAGGACAGAACCGGTTTCTCAGAGGTAGCTGTTTTAAAACTCCCTCCCGGCTGGTTTTACACTAACTCGCTTTTTTATTCCAAGTGTTTCATAAGAAACAAGTGAACCTAATCAGCCCCTTGTGACCTTCAGGACAGACCCCATCAACATGGCAACAGTCATGTGACTAGCCCACCCATCTGCCTGCTGTTTATCATCCAGTGAAGTCAATGCCAGCGCTTACCACTACCCAGACACCATAATGGCCTGTCCCCATCAAGGGGAAGGTTGAAAAGGCATTCAACTTCAAGCAGCAGTCGCCATTGCTTTCCTAACCACTAGCCAGGCCATGTTTCCTAGCATTGGCCCCCTGCCCTACCTTGTGGAGGTGAATCTCCTCCCTCTTTCTCTCTCTCTTTTACTTTCTAGCCATTGTTTTGTTAAGCCATGGCTCTTTGAGCTATGGCTGCCATGTTTTCTTAGTTTTGACCCCCTCCCTTACCTTGGGGAGGTGAATCTCATCTCTCTCTCTCTAACTTACTTTCTAAATCAACTATATTTTCCAATCTCACTTCTGTGCAGTTCTTTGTATCTTTTGCATTGCACTGGATCGCAGACACCCCTTCCCTCCAGGCAGGTCTAACCTAACATTTTGGAGGCTCCACTGAGATTTTCTTTTTTTTTTTTTTTTTTGAGTTGGAGTCTCACTCTGTTGCCCAGACTGGAGTGCAGTGGCATACTCCCAGCCACCGCAGCCTCGACCTACTGGGCTCCGGCAATCCTTCCACCTCAGCCTTCCAAGGAGTTGGAACTACAGGCACGCGCTACCACGCCCGGCTAATTGCTTAAAAATTTATTGTAGATATGAGGTCTTGTCAAGTTGCCTGGGTGGGTCCCGAACCTGCGGGCTCAGGCAACCCACTGGCCTCGGCTTCCCAAAGTGCTGGAATTACAGGCTGAGCCACCTAGCCCGACCGTCCACTGGGATTTTTAACCCAACATTTTGGAGGCCCTGCTGGGAGATTTTTTAACCTAATACTTTGTAAATTAAACACTTAATCCGTCTCCATGTCTCAGGCACTCTGGGGGAGCATTTTGGCATCCTCTCCAGGCATGGTCAACTTGGACTAGGCAAATATCAGAAGAGCTGGGAGAACTCTGAGGAATAGTTGGATGCCTCTCCCACAAGAAACCTCCTGAAACCAGCCTCCCAGCTAGGTTACACTGATTCTTTCGCCAGGCAGACAAGTGTCCTGCCCTTTCTCACCCCCGTCCCCATCCCTACCCCAGCCACACTGAGCATGTTTCCAAGGGCACTACCATGGGCTCTGCCATAGCAACAGCTAAATAAGAGAGATGCACCGACAGGCCACCCATCCCGAGACACCACGCAGCTGGACCACAGGGCTCCTCATTTGCGAGACCCTAGCCTCTTCTCCACTTACACCCCGGGTCCCAATCCTGGGTGACTGGGTGATGTGCTCATCATGCAGAAGGATTTCCTTCGTGTCTCTGGATTGAAAGAAACAGGACACAAGCCTGGACAACACAGCAATTTTTTTTTTTTTTTTTGAGTAGGAGTCTCACTCCATTGCCCCAACTAGAGTGCAGTGGCACACTCCTGGAGTGCAGTGACACACTCCCGGCCACCGCAACCTCAACCTGCTGGGCTCCGGCGATCCTTCTGCTTCAGCCTTCCAAGTAGCTGGAACTACAGGCACGTGCTACCACGCCCGGCTAATATTTTGATTTATTGTAGAGCTGAGGTCCCGCCAAGTTGCCCAGGTGGGTCTCGAACCCGCGGGCTCAGGCAATCCACTCACCTCAGCCTCCCAAAGCGTGGGATTACAGGCTGAGCCACCGAGCCCGGTTGCAATTTTTTTTTTTAATTGGCCAGGTGTGATGGTGCCCATCGTAGTCCCAGGAGGCCCACTTGAGCCCATGGAATTGAAGCTGCTATGAGCTATGACTGCACTCCAGCCTGGGCGACAGAGCAAAATTCCATCTCTTGGGCCTATGTCCTTATATTGTTTGGGTATGGAAAGGTGGGGCATCTGGAGGAGAGTGGCTTATAGGTCAGAGGTGAATTAAAAGATTTTCTGATTAGCAATTGGTGGAAAGAGTTAAACTCTGTCTAAAAATGTGAAATCAAGATGGGTGTGGTGGCTCACGCTTGTAATCCCAGCACTTTGGGAGGCTGAAGCAAGAGGATTACCTGAGCCCACGGGCTTGAGACCAACCTGAGCAACATGGCGAGACCTCATCTTTACAATAAAAAAATTAGCCTGGCTTGGTGGCTATGCCTGTGCTTCCAGCTACTTGAAGGCTGAGGCGGAAGGATCACCTGAGTCCAGCAGGTTGAATTTGCAGTGACCATGAGCATGTCACTGCGCTCCAGCCTGGGCAACAGAGTAAGACTCAGACTCAAAAAAATTCTTTTTGATATAAGTCGAAGAAATGCTTGAGGCTGGGTGCAGTGGCTCATGCCTACAATCCCAGCCCTGGAGTCCCTTTGGGAGGCCGAGGTGAGAGAATTGCCTGAGCTCACAGGTTCAAGACCAGCCTAAGCAACTTGGGCAGACTTCGTCTCTACAAGAAATCAAAAAACTAGCTGGGCTTGGTGGCAAGTGCCTGTGGTTCCAGCTACTTGGAAGGCTGAGGCAGAAGGATCGCCGGAGCCCAGCGGGTCGAGGCTGTAGTGGCCGGGAGCGGCCACTGCATTCCAGTCTGGGCGACAGAGTGAGACTCCGACTCAAAAACAAAACAAAACAAAATAAAAACCATTTCTCGCCGGGCTTGGTGGCTCATGCCTATGTCTATAATCCCAGCACTTTGGGAGACTAGGTGAGAGAACTGCTTGAGTTCGTGGGTTCGAGATCAACCTGGCCAACTTGGCAAGACCTCATCTCTACAATAAATCAAAAAATTAGCCGGGCATGGTGGCACGTTCCTGTAGTTCCAGCTACATGAAAGGCTGAGGTGGAAGGATCACCTTAGCCCAGCAGGTTGAGGCTACAGTGGCTGTGAGCTTGCCACTGCACTCCAGCCTGGGTGATAGAGTGAGAGAATCCAAATAAAAAAAAATTTAAAAAACCCAAAAACCATTTCTCAGAGTGTTCAGTATGAACAATGTTGTTTAGTTGGTTTCAATTTGGTATCTGCTGGTGAAATAGTTTTCACCATGATAAACCCAAAACAGGACTGCAAGTCAATAATTTTGCACAGGTTTTCAGTAATAGAATGATTAATAATATATAATGTGATTTATTTCATATCAATATATGAGAAAATAAAATAATGCAAGCATGAAGAATTAATGATTTATTGATTTCTGAGGAGTTCACAGTTGTTCTCTGTGCCATAAAATCATTGTAATGCATTCAGAAAACTATTTTTTGGGGGGAGGACACTTTTTATATTTCCTTTTGTGTGCTACAGGAAATAAAATTAAAATTGCACTTCACAATTTCTAGATTCTAATATAATCATTTAAAAATTAGCCGGGCTTGGTGGCTCAGCCTGTAATCCCACGCCTTGGGAGGCTGAGGTGAGTAGATTGCCTGAGCCCGCAGGTTCGAGACCCGCCTGGGCAACTTGGCGAGACCTCATCTTTATAATAAATCAAAAAATTAGCCGGGTGTGGTAGCGCGCGCCTGTAGTTCCAGCTACTCGGAAGGCTGAGGCGGAAGGATCGCTGGAGCCCAGCAGGTCGAGGCTGCGGTGGCCGGAAGCAGCCACTGCACTCCAGTCTGGGCGACATAGTGAGATTCCAACTCAGAAAAGAAAAAAAATAAAAATAAAAATAAAAATTAGCCGGGCTCAGTGGCTCAGCCTGTAAGCCTGCGCCTTGGGAGGCTGAGGTGAGTGGATTGCCTAAGCCTGTGGGTTCGAGACCTGCTTGGGCAACTTGGCGAGACCTCATCTCTACAATAAATCAAAAAAAAAAATTAGCTGGGTGTGGCAGCGCGCGCCTGTAGTTCCAGCTACTTGGAAGGCTGAGGCAAAGGATCGCCAGAGCCCAGCAGGGCGAGGCTGCGGTGGCTGGGAGCGGCCACTGCACTCCAGACTGGGCGATGGAGTGAGACTCCAACTCAAAAAAAAAAAATTATTACTGGGCTGGTATGGTGACTCAAACCTGTAATTCCAGCACTTTAGAAGGTTGAGGCAAGAGGACTGCCTGAGTCCAGGGGTTTGAGACCAGCCTGAGCAACTTGGCGAGACCATGTCTCTCTAATAAATCAAAAAAATTAGCCAGGCGTGGTGGCAAGTGCCTGTAGTTCCAGTTACTTGGAAGGCTGAGGTGAAAGGATTACCTGAGCTCCACAAGTCAAGACTGTGGTGGCCCTGAGCATGCCGCTGCACTTCAACCTGGGTGACAGTGAAAAAATTTAAAAAAAATTATTATTGAGGGGAGGGGGTCACACCTCATCAACAAGGGTACCTGTACAATGACCATTTGTATACCTAACCCTGAATTGTACCCCACATCTTTTTTTTGTTTTTGTTTTTGAGTTGGAGTCTCACTCTGTCACCCAGACTGGAGTGCA
>NW_007257534.1:93247-94792 GCF_000164805.1 Carlito syrichta | reverse complement strand
TAATTTTTTGATTTATTGTAGAGATGAGGTCTCGCCAAGTTGCCCAAGTGGGTCTTGAACATGCGTGCTCAGGCAATCCACGCATCTCAACCTCCCAAAGCACGGGATTACAGGCTGAGCCACTGAGCCCGGCTTCCACATCTTTAAAATAAAATAAAGAATTAAAAAATAAATTATATCGGGGAGGGGGGTGGGAGGTGGGGAGTTGGGATTGACAGTTGTCAATATCCGCTTGGGGAAGGGGTGGCACACCTCATCAATAAGGGTACCTGTACAAGGAACATTTGTATACCTAACTCTGAAATGTATCCCACAATTTCAAAATAAAAATTAAAAGAGAAAAAAAAATTATTACTGGAGGCCGGGTATGGTGGCTCATGCCTGTAATCTCAGCACTTTGGGAGGCTGAGGTGGGAGGACTGCTTGAGCCCAGGAATTTCCGAAACCAGCCTAGGCAACATAGTGAGATCATCGCTACAAAAAATAAAAAAATTGTATTATGTCTGTTGTCATTTTCTCCTATGGTATGTTAAAGAAACAAGCACCTTAATGTTCATTACAATGATTGGATCGTCTTGCTTCAGCCTCCCAAAGCGCTGGGATTACAGGTATGAGTCATCATGCCCAGCCAAGATGCTGGATATATTTTGAACAAAACGTATGGGAAGTGAGAGAAAGAGGCGTCATCAATGACTCTAAGGTATGTGGAGTAACTGGGAAGATGGAGTTGCCATCACCAAGGTGGGGAAGACTGAGTGCACAGGCTGGGAAGGGAAGGCCAGAGTTCTTGGTGGTTACGTTGAGATGCCTATGAGAAAGGCAAGTGGAAATGCAAACAGGAGTTGGACATGAGCTCTGGGGTTCAGGGCAGAGACCAGGTTGCAGATATAAATGAGGGAGTTTTCCATCTACTGATGTAATTTAAACCACTGAGACTGCCTGGGCTCACAGAGGAGTGAGTGTAGACAGAGAAGGGGTATAAGGATTGAATCTTGGGGCACTCCCAAGCTAAGGTGTCAGAGGGATGAAGAAATAGTAAAGGCCAGCAAGGCAGGAGGAAAAGCAGTGCCAGACACTAGGAGGAGGCTGAGTTTCGGGGCAGAAATGATCAGCCATGCAAATGTTGCCGGGAAGTCAACAAGGAAGACTTGAGTAGAGGACTCAGAATGGCCCTTGGAGGTAGCAATCTGGAGTTAAACAGAGACTTCATTGGAAAGCCAAAACGGGCTCCAGGGGGAACTGGAGACCATATTAGTCCTTTCTGCATTGCTCTAAAGGCATACCTGGGGCTGGGTAATTTATAAAGACAAGAAGTTTGTTTGGCTCACAGCTCTGCAGACAGCAGGAAGTATAGTGCTGGCATCTGCTTCTGGTGAGGCCTCAGGAAGCTTCCATTCATGGTGGAAGGAAAGTGTGTCACATGGTGAGAGGGGAAGTAAGAGAAAGAAGGGACGTGCCAGGCTATTTTAAACAACCAGCTCAGCCGGGCTCAGTGGCTCAGCCTGTAATCCCACGCCTTTGGGAGGTTGAGGTGAGTGGATTGCC
>NW_007257534.1:84284-93060 GCF_000164805.1 Carlito syrichta | reverse complement strand
AAGGCTGAGGTGGAAGGATCGCCGGAGCCCAGCAGGTCCAGGCTGCGGTGGCCGGGAGCGTGCCACTGCACTCCAGCCTGGGCGACAGAGTGAGACTCCAATTCAAAAGTAAAAAATTTAAAAATTTAAAAAAAACCCCACGCAACCAGCTCTCTGGTGAACTGATAGAGTGAGAGCTCACTCATTACCAAGAGAAAGCCACTAAGCTGTTCAGAGGGATCCACCCCCATGGCCCAAACACCTCCCACGAGGCCCCACTTCCAACAATGAGGGGTCCCATTTCAACATGAGATTTGGAAGGGATGACATCCAGACTACATCAGAGACTTGCCCATGAGTCATGGGCAAGTAGCTACTACAGGAGCAAAACTAAGGGGGTTAAATGAATTTTCCCCCACAAGAAGGAAGGAATAGCATGTTTGGTGGTGACGGGCATGACCAAGTAGAAGGAAAATTTGATTTTAGGAGAGCACTTGGGGCCCAATCTGCAAACGTGGTAACATCTTGGGGTGGAACATGAGGGAGGCAGAGGGGCTAGCCCTTTTAAGAGCTGGGTAGTCATTCTGTTCAGGGAAACTGGGGCAGGAACACAGAGCAGGAGGCCACAGATGATGGTCAGGTATCAACATGGGGAGGAAGCTAATTATCTAGCTGGAGGATAGATGAGTGCTTTCCATTTTCCAGATGTTCCAATATGTATTATTTTTATTATTTTATTTATTCATTTATTTATTGAGTTGGAGTCTCACTCTGTCGCCCAGACTGGAGTGCAGTGGCCGCTCCCGGCCACCGCAGCCTCAACCTGCTGGGCCCTAGTAATCCTTCTGCCTCATCCTTCCAAGTAGCTGGAACTACAGGCGTGCACTACCACGTCCTGATAATTTTTGATTTGTTGTAGAGATGAGGTCTCACCAAGTTGCCCAGGCGGGTCTCGAACCTGTGGGTTCAGGCAATCCACTCACCTCAGCCTCCCAAAGGTGCGAGATTACAGGCTGAGCCACCGAGCCCGGCTTATTATTTTATTTTTTATAAGAAAAGAGACGAGGTCTCACTATGTTGCCCAGGGTGGTCTCGAACACTGGTCTCAAGCAATCCTTTGGCCTCGGCCTCCCAAAGTCCTGGCCTAGTCCAATATGCATGATAACACTGTTTTACAAGCTGCTAAAAGACAATTCCCTTCACATGCAGCAGGGAGGAAGCAGAACAGTTCTAAAGCCCACTGTAAGCCCCACACTGGGGGCAGAAGCGACCTCTAGTGGTTCATTTAGACTTTATTTTTTCCTTTTCCTGCTCTTAAAAATACAAAATAGCCCTGTCCACATTTAATACTATTTTTATTTTTTATTTTTTAATTTTAATTTTTATTTTTTGAGTCGGAGTCTCACTCTGTTGCCCAGACTAGAGTGCAGTGGCCGCTCCCGGCCACCTGCAGCCTCGACCTGCTGGGCCCCGGCGATCTCTCCTTCCAAGTAGCCTTCCAAGTACCTGAAACTACAGACGCGCGCTACCACACCCGGCTAATTTTTTTATTTATGTGGAGATGAGGTCTTGCCAAGTTGCCCAGGCGGGTCTCGAACACGCGGGCTCAGGCAGTCCACTCACCTCAGCCTCCCAAAGCGCGGGATTACAGGCTGAACCACCAAACCCGGCTTATTTTTAAAGATACACGTACATTCCACGGTTTAATTGAGAAAAGAATAGCAGGCATTTGAATAAAATAAACCCAAACCATCTGCAGGCCAAGCTGGAGATGCTATTAATGGTCATTACTAAGACTTTCCTCTCTAAGTACATCATTCTCTGCGGTACCACCAAAGTTTGTGTTCATTCTGCTTCTTGAATGAATGGATTTGTGAAACCAAGAGGAGGGACAACTGGCAGGCCATTGCTGCCCAAGGCTGAACAATCGCCTCGATGCTCACAAAGAGTACAGACTCCTCATATTTTTCATGACCTGGTTCCCTTGTTTTTTTGTTTTTCACTGGGATTCCTCTGCCTGGGATGTCCCCTCACCCTGGAAAAGCTCACTCATTTCCTTCCAACTGCCTTAGGTCACACCTTGGGCTTCCTTTTGTCTCATGCCGTTTTCCCCAGCTGCCATGAAATGGTCAGTTCCATAATGATTTTGATTGTTTGCTTCTTCAGGTAAATTGTGAGGCCGCCAGGGATAGAGACTGTGTCACTGTCTCCTTAGCACCCAGTTCAGGGCCTGGTGGAGATATAGGAGGTCCCATTAGGCCAGAGCAATTGTGCAAACATTTTAGGGAAGCGATCCCAGAGTAAAATTGGCAAATGTTGCAAAAGGCAGAATACCTGCCCATCATGTTGTGGAACCTCAAGCTGTAGAACCAGCTAACCACTGTTTCATGAGTGAACGTCTCCAGGCAACTCCAAGCAGTTAATTTGATCAGTGTCACATGCTCCCTTTAACACAGCAACCCCGGCACAGCCCCATAAAACGCTGGCCTCAGGTCCCTGGCTCTTTGCAGACAGCAGACACTCTCCCTTAGCTGTTATGTCTGCCACTTTCTTTGCAACCCCTTCTGCCTTTAATAAACCTACCTTTTTAGCTGGGTGTGGTAGCGCACGCCTGTAATTTCCGCTCCTTGGAAGCTGAGGCAGAAGAATGGCTGGAGCCTAGCAGGTGATCGCTGGGGTGGCCGTGAGTGTGCCACTGCACTCCAGCCTGGGTGATGGAGTAGAACTCCAACTCAAAAAATAATAATAAAAAAATAAAAATAAACCTCTGTCGCCCAGGCTGGAGTGCTATGGCATGCTCATGGCTACCGCAGCCTCGACCTGCAGGGTTCAGGCAATCCTGCCACCTCAGTCTTCTTAGTAGCTGGAACTACAGGCTTGCATCACCACACCCAGCGAATTTCTTGATTTATTGTAGAGACGAAGTCTTGTCCAATTGCCCAGGCTGGTCTCAAACCCCCAGGGCTCAGGCAATCCTCTAGCCTCTGCCTCTCAAAGTGCTGGGATTACAGGCATGAGCCATTGCGCCCGGCTAAATCTACCTTCCTTAATTCGTAACTGTCTTGGTGAATACCTTCAACCACCCATGACTCTGGCCTCACTCTGGCATGTGCATGACATCCAACACTTACCCGGCACTCAACAGACGATCCTGCAGGAGACTCTTGTCACGCTTCTAGTCACAACTTTTGGATCCCACTGCAGAGGAAACCAAATTTCAGAAATGGATTTTTATTTCTAGGGTATAATTTGCAATTGCTTTAGGTGCATCTGTGACAGAGGCAACCATTTTGTTACAAAACTGTTCCAGCTATTCTTTCTTTCTTTTTTTCTTTTTTCTAGTCAAGTGAAGCAGTGGGTGTGGAGAAGGAACAAAGAAATCTGTAACTGGTTGTAATCAATTAGTTGTAAACACCACTGCCCTGGGACCAGCCCAGCTATTCTTTCAATGTCACAGTCTTTAGAACTGAAACGTTAAGTTGTAGCTGTTACGCAAAGAAACTCTTTAAGAGGAAGGCTGAATCCTTACATATGACCCTGACCTTATTAGACTTTTTTTTTTTTTTGAGTTGGAGTCTCACTCTGTCGCCCAGACTGGAGTGCAGTGGCCGCTCCCAGCCACCGCAGCCTCGACCTGCTGGGCTCTGGCAATCCTTCCACCTCAGCCTTTTGAGTAGCCGGAATTACAGGCGCGCGCTACCATGCCCGGCTAATTTTTTTTTTGGATAGTATTGTAGAGATGAGGTCTCGCCTGCCCAGGTGGGTCTCGAACCCGCGGGCTCAGGCAATCCACTCACCTCGGCCTCCCAAAGGCGGGATCCCGGTTCTTATTAGACTTTTTGTTTTTCAAAACTGAACTAAGAGAAAGACATTACATTGCTAAAGTTGCAGGAAAAATTGCCCCAAAATATATGGCTTTTTTCCTGCCTACATTCAGTTACAGAAAAGCTGCTTCTCTTCCTTGTAAATCTATTACAGAAAAGAAGAGCAAGAAAGGACCACACCTGGCCAGACCTCCATACAAGTGTAATACCTGTCTCTCAGGTTCATTTAGTTTCCAAGAAGAACTTTTTGCAAGTCATTCTGTTCCCCACTCACTCATTCCCCCAACCATGTATTGCCCCTCAACAGAAATCCTCTTCCTCCCCCTCCCATAACCTGTTTTGCAAGCCATTCTTCCTGTTACCTTGAAATAGTATTTAAGTTCCTGGAACTCACTGGGAAGTTGGGTCTTCATCCTAAAGGTTCCCCATGTATACGTGTTCAATAAAATGTGTATGCAGGCCGGGCTTGGTAGCTCAGTCTGTTATCCCGCGCTTTGGGAGGCTGAGGTGAGTGAATTGCCTGAGCCCGCGAGTTCGAGACCCGCCTGGGTAACTTGGCGAGACCTCATACAATAAATCAGAAAAATTAGCCAAGTGTGGTAGCGTGCACCTATAGTTCCAGCTACTTGGAAGGCTGAGGCGGAAGGGTCGCCGGAGCCCAGCAGGTTGAGGCTGTGGTGGCTGGGAGCGTGCCACTGCACTCCAGTCTGGGTGACAGAGTGAGACTCCAACTCAAAAAAAACAACAAAAAAAAACTGTGTATGCATCTTCTCCTATTACTCAATCTTGCCTAATGTCAGTGATTGTTCAGCAAACCTTTACGGGGGCCAATGGCCATGGCCCCCACAATGCCAATATGCGGGGGAGAGTATAATGAGACCATTTCTGGGTGTCCAGCCATGGCCATGATCCTAACCTATACAGCCCCACTTGTTCCCAGGTTTGGTAATGTTCTGGTGCCTACAGTATCCCAGAGATGGGCATGGTGAGAGTTTTCACCCACTGAGGCCTTTGTCCCATTCCAGTCTCATTTCAGAATCTTCCTGAGTCCTTCTGTTTACTATGATGCTCATACAGGAGAATGGCCGGTTGTGAAATGTCACACTAGCCTGTGATCCCTGGATCCTAGACATGTGACACGCAATCGAGTGGGAACTGAGTGAAACGCTCTGGGCAGGAGGCCAAGATTGTTTCCACGTGCATCTAGAACACCCATTATTATCTTATCTCCTTCCACAACCCCACACATAACCCCCCAGCTTAACCTCTTGGTATTATAACTTTGGTATAGTCCTTTTGATGTGTCCCCTAAATGAGATTTTCTATTGCTTGTCCAAAGGTAGCAGGGTTTTCCTAAAACCACAACTTTGACATTGTTTGTATGAAGGCGAATATGATGATGAAGTTCATTCAGTAAGAATTTCTTATATTCTAACTGGGTGCCTGTAGTCCCAGCTACTTGGGAGGTTGAGATGGGAGGATCGCCTGAGCCCAGGAGTTAGAGGCTGCAGTGAGCTATAATCACTGATCGTGCCACTGTATAATCATTGATCTTGCCACAGAGCAAGACCCTGCCTCAAAAAAAAAAAGGAATTTGTGGCACTTCCTTTCAAAGTTGCTCTTTCCCATATCGTTCATCTGACTGGCTCCTTGTCATCCTTCAGGAATCAGCTTAAATGTCACTTAACTCAGAAAGCCTTGGCCTGACCACCCAATCCAGTTAGTCCCCAGCCCCTTTAGTCTCTCTCAAGACTCTATTTTCCTTCATATCCTTTATCACAAGTCTTCAAATATTTATTGTGCTCTTTCATTCACTGCTATTCCCTCAGAATGTAAGAGTTCCAAGGGCAGGGACCTTGTTTTGTTTGCTTATGTATTCCTAGGGTCTAGCCTGACATGTAGTTGGTGTTGCATAAATACTTGCTGACTGAACGAATAAATATTTGTTTGTTTCACTTAACACTTGTTCCTTCTTCTGCACTTGAGTTCTTGATACTGCACTGTAGCCCTCAAGGGGTAGGAGAAAATTACAATCCCCTTCATCCCGTAGCTGTTATTGAGACGGCAATTCTGCACGTTTGTTGAGAAGCTGCTGGCTTCTCGAGGGAGGCTCCCAACAGGGAGGCTGGCAAACACGCAACAGCGCGACTGAGGAATCAGGAGAGCTGTCAGAAATGCTTTCCAAGTTACATTCATTGGGTTTTGGGGCACCTGAAGCTGCAAACGACTTCATTACAATTAAGTGAGAATTAGTCGAATGTTAACGGTGTTTTTAATTTGCATAACAAACCAAGGCATCCCACGCCTCTGAAATGAAATTTCAGCTGTAGAAACCCTTACGCTCTAGGAAGCTGAGCTCTTGCAGCTGCGCCTCTGCCCAACGGGAGGCGGCAGCATCTTGCTAACTCGCGCCCTGAGATGTGTAGGTGGGAGGAGAGATTCGCGTTTACAACCTTTTTGCCGCCACCCGCTCTCCGTAGCGCCTTAGCCCGCTCGAGTTTCAATGCGCGTTGTTGCTTAACGAAGCTGAGTCCTGCACACCGCCTGCGGCTCTCCCGATCATGGCTTCTCCGAGTTCCTTCACCTACTATTGCCCTCCATCGTCCTCCCCTGTGTGGTCAGAGCCGCTGTACAGTCTGAGGCCCGAGCACGCGCGGGAGCGGTTGCAGGACGACTCGGTGGAAACCGTCACGTCCATAGAACAGGTGAGGTGGCCGGACTGGGCGAGGCGCCCGCGCGGGGGCTTCTGGGAGCGGGAGTCCCGTTCCCCGGGCCGCCGGGGCGCGGAACTCTCCGGGGAACTACAACTCCCACAGTGCAGGGCGGCGCCTTCCCGCTGGGAAGCTCCGGGCGCCCAGGCTTGGGCTTCCGAGTGGAGCGTTTGCGGGGTCAGGTTGGGGAGGGGTCGTTTCAGTGTTGGGCTTGGAGAAGCGGACAGCCCCCTTGTCCCCTCCACCTTCCGGGGGGGGGATCGTGTTCGCTGCCTGGGAGTCAGAGGCAGCCCCGGCGGATCAGAGAACCCCCTCCATCCCGCGGGGACCTCGGGAGGTTAAGGGATGGCGAGCGCGCTGCCCCGACCTGCTCTCAGTTTCAGGACAAGGAGGAGACAGAAGGGCCAGACCGCGGTCATGCCGTTTCACAGTCTGATGTCTGATCTGCAGTGCCACGTGTGGGGCCTGCCTCGTGGGTGGGCACTTTGGCGGTCGTTCAGTCATTTGAGCACCATCAGTGTGTCGGACAGGGTATTAACGCTGGAAGTACAAGGAGATAAAACAGCCCCGGATCAGGAGCTGGTTGGGGAAGACAGGAAAACAGTACAGTGTGGAAAGTGCTCTAGCAAAAAGTCTGCATTTTGGACTACTTATCCTAGAAGTAGGATCCAAAGGTCTAGGATCCAAAGGCCTAGAAGTAGGATCCAGCCTGTCATTTTGCAAAGTGTTTGAGGAATGAGCAGTAAGCTATAGTTCTGTTTTTCTTTTCATTCCCCATCTGGAATTGTTCCCAAGGTAGTTATTGCAGTGTTGTTTACCCATCTGTCACTAGGAGAAGTGGTCAGGATGATTCTTTTAAGCACCAACAAACAAGCATCCAGCTGCTTACTAACATAAGATCTCTCAGTAAAAAAGATCCGTCTTAACTTTGAATGGAGCTGCTTTGTTTTTCATACCTGAAGTTGGAAGCCTCTGTTTAGGTGAAATGAATTATGATAATTATTATGTTGTACAGTTATAACCAAACATAATTATATATTTATAACAAAACAAGGGCTTGAATACATGGCTAGTCACAAAGTAGCAAAAAGGAATATTTTAACTGGAGATTTATACTTAGTGGATTTTTAGGGTGGCAAACGAAACCCTTATTTAGCTGTCCAGGTTGGTTAGCCCACCGGTGTCTGCAGAAGTCTGATTGCAAAAGATTGCAGAGCAATCTTACGTCAACAAAAAAACCTACAGGACCTTTCAGTATTCCTAAGCAATTGGTGGTAGAGTTGATTTAGTTCAAGTCTTTTTCTTTTTATCTGACCTTAGACTATGGGATCACCTTAATAGTTCACTGAATTGACACAATAGATAGGGGTATGGGTAGGATGATAGTGGAAACCATGGCATCAATCACAAGTTGGTCTGTTAATTTTGAGACCAGAACAAACTTCCATGGTTAGAAAGACAAGTCAAAAACAGGAACATTATTAGGAACTTGTTTGATCGGCTCTTTCTCTTTTTTGTATGTCTTAAATTTTTTTAGTAGAATACTGAAATTGCTACCTACTTAGTTCCTACCAGGAAAATACCCCACTTTTGTTCTAAGTACCTAGGCATAATGAATGGTGTGCAAAAATGGATACAACAAAGTTATTTGAAAAAGTGTAGGCCAAGGCCAGGGCTAGGAATAGAAGTTAGATTCTGATGTGGGGCATTGATATTTAGAGCAGCTTTCAAATCTAGGCCCAGCGGTATGGTAGATAGTAGAGCATCTTTTATTTCTTTTCCATGTTGTTACTCCAGCTCATATTTTAAGAGTCTAGAATGAACCGTTCCAGAAGGTAGGAAGATAATGTGGTATCTGATTCTCACGGCTGGCTCATTGCTTTAATAATCATCTCAGTGACCATTTATCAGAGTCCCAGCACAGTCCTAAATGTTCTCCATGCATTGTATCATTCAATCCTTATAGAGGCTTAGAGACTACCAGGTCAGTGCTTACATTCATCAGAAATAACAACCTTGCTAGAAGTTGTTGTTTACAAAGGATACTATTGTTATCCTTTTTTTTTTTTTTTTTGGTGTTGGAGTCTCACTCTGTTGCCCAGACTGGAGTGCAGTGGCCGCTCCCGGCCACCGCAGCCTCGACCTGCTGGGCTCTGGCGATCCTTCTGCCTCAGCCTTCCGAGTAGCTGGAATTACAGGTGCGCGCTACCACGCCCAGCTGATTTTTGATTTATTGTAGAGATGAGGTCTCACTGCCCCAGG
>NW_007257534.1:80093-84220 GCF_000164805.1 Carlito syrichta | reverse complement strand
AGTGAGTGGCATGATCATAGCTCTCTGCACTTTCCAACTCCTGGGCTCAAGGGATCCTCCCACTTCAGCCTCCCAAATAGTTAGGACTACAGATGCATGCCACCATGCCAGGCTAATTTTTTTATTTTCTTTGTAGAGACAGGTGTTTCACTATGTTGCCCAGGCTAGTGGTGAACTCCTGGGCTTAAGCAGTCTTCCAGCCTCAGCCTCCCAAGTGCTGGGATTACAAGCATGAGCCATGGTGTCCAGCCCCTTCTCTTGCTTTTGACTGAAGCTTCCATTTACTTACAGCTCAGTTTTGTGCTACTAAAAACAAATGCTTGTCACATGTTTCCTACCTGATTATCAGGGTATTTTATTTGCCAAACAATGATTTGATAATAGGAGTTAAACCTATAAACAGTGGAAAGAGCACTTAGTTATGGGTCCTTCTGTTCCATTCATTGATTTTCATTCATTCAGCAAATACTTGAGTGCCTTCCATATGCCAGGCACTGTTCTAGATACTCAGCATAAGTTGATGAACAAAAGAGGCCAAATTGATGCCTTTATGATACTTTTGTTCTAAGCCAGGGAGGCAGTCAATTAAAAAAAATCTCTATAAAATGTTAATTAGAGAGAGGTGCTGTGGAAAAAAATAAAGCAGGAGAAAGGAGTGCCAGAACCAGGGGTGGGGTGGGGAGGTGGGGGGTAGGTAGGAACATGGGAGGTTGTCATGTCAGGTGGTGGGGGAACTCTGATGACATGTCAACCTCTGATGCTGTGACATTTCTCTTTTTTAATTTTTTTTGAGTTGGAGTCTAACTCGGTCACCCATACTGGAGTGCAGTGGCCGCTCCTGGCCACTGCAGCCTCGACCTGCTGGGCTCCGGTGATCCTTCCAAGTAGCCGGAACTACAGGCAGGCGCTCCCACGCCCGGCTGATTTTTTGATTTATTGTAGAGATGAGATCTTGCTGCCCAGGCGGGCCTCGAACCTGCGGGCTCAGGCAATCCACTCACCTCAACCTCCCAAAGGCGTGGGATTACAGGCTGAGCCACCGAGCCCGGCTGTGACATTTCATCTGAGATCTGATGTGAGGGAGCAAGCCAGGCATGAATCTGGCAGAAGAGAATTCTGGGCAGGAAAAGCAGTTAGTGCAAAGAACCTGAAGTGGGAGTGTGCCTGGTGAGCAGAGAGATTAGGTGATGGGGCTGGATCATGTAGGGCCTTATCAGCCCCTGGAAGTACTTTAAAACAGGGGTCCTCAACTCTGGGGCAATGCCCGGGACCAGTCTGTGGCCTGTTAGGAACCGGGCCTCACAGTAGAGGGTGAGCCGTGGGCCAGGGAGAGTGGAGAGTGAAGCTTCATCTGTATTTACAGCCACTCCCCATCATTGGTATTACCACTTGAGCTCTGTCTGCTGTCAGAGCATTGGCGGCATTAGATTCTCAGAGGAGCGTGAACCCTATTGTGAACTGCATGCATCTAGGTTGTTTGCTCCTTGTGAGAATCTAATGCCTGGTGATCTGAGGTGGAGCTGAGGTGGTGATGCTAGTGCTGGCGAGCGGCTGCAAATACAGATAAACATGCGCAGTGAGGTTTGACTGCACATTGCCCCAGCCCCTGCCCCCCGCCCGTCCATGGAAAAATTGTCTTCCATGAAACCAGTCCCTGATGCCAAACAGATAGGGGACTGCTGCTTTAGAATACCCTGATGGAGAGGAAGTCCATTTGGCTGGAGAACTTCTGTTTACTATCCCAGATTCCCACCCCTTTTCCATGCTGCTTTGTAGACATGCCCAGGAGGTGGCCCTGCACTGACAGGCCCCCTTGCCTAGTGACTGCTAGGTGTATTTGGCCCTGGCAAGTATTGCCAGGGGTGAGAGGGGAAGACCGTCACTGCTGTGTTTCTTCCCTGCTACAGGTTTGTGTGGGCTGGAGGCCACATGTGGACTTCAGGCCACGCCTCTCCTCAGGGCCTTCTCCCTCTCCTCCTCCCTTCACACCTTCCAAGTGAGACAGGGACCAGGCACCTCTGAGTTACCAGCCCCTGATCCTGCATTTTCCCTTGGGGATTCCTTCCACTTGCCCACACCTTTGTAATATTTTCTTAATTAAGTCTCCTCAAATCACCCACTCAGACTGATCCATGACCAGAGGGTTTTGAGCCGGGGAGTGGCCCAGTCTGACTGGCATTCGAACAGGCTCATATGGGCTGCAGTCGAGAGACTGTGGGCAGGCGAGGGTGGGTGCAGGGATACCAGCTAGGGGCTATCATGTTTCCCAAGCGAAAGGTGACAGCAGCTCAGCTCAGAGCGATGGTCAAGGACCCAAGGAGGAATGGTCAATCCCAGGTGGTTTTTTGTGGAAGATTTCAACCTTGACAAGCTATTTTGCCAATGGATTTGATGCAGGGGCAAGGGGGGATCTTTTTATGCCACCAGAAAGCAGGATGCGGTTGTATTGTTGGTGCCTGCCTTATGTGCCATGTGGAATCAGCCCATTGCAAACACTCTGATTGGCCAGCAGGTTAAGACTGGCAGTCTCAGGTAGCAGCCTTGCCCAAAACAGGTGTTTACAAAAGCTACTACTCCTGTTTTTCTTTTAGTTTACTCTTGAACCAGGGGCAAAAGCATCTTGACAGGATGTCAAGTGACAACCAGCTCGGGTGGGAATATATTAGTCTTGGTCTCTGCCCTCAAAATTTTTTTCTCTTAGAAAGAAAAAGAAAAGAATATGCCGGTAGCACTCAGAGAGTGCTCAATGTTGACTGCATTGCATGAGGATTTTGGGGAGCGGCATAGTCATCTGTATGGGCTGGGGCAATCAGGATGACTTCATGGAAAACAGGGACCTGGGGCTGGCTGTAAAGAACAGTGCAGGAAAGCCAGGCTCGGTGGCTCAGCCTGTAATCCCGCGCCTTTGGGAGGCTGAGGTGAGGGGATTGCCTGAGCCCGCAGGTTCGAGACCCGCCTGGGCAGCGAGACCTCATCTCTACAATAAATCACAAAATTAGCCGGGCGTGGTAGCGCACGCCTGTAGTTCCAGCTACTTGGAAGGCTGAGGCGGAAGGATCGCCGGAGCCCAGCAGGTCAAGGCTGCGGTGGCCGGGCGGCCACTGCACTCCAGCCTGGGCGACAGAGTGAGACTCCAACCAAAAAAAAAAAAAAGAAAGAAATTATGCTTAAATTTAGGTGCATATACCTATTTAAAATCACATGCTTTATAAAGTAATACTATTTGGGACATATTGGTTTTCTTCCTCCTCTTATTCATATAATGTTTCTATTCAGTCTGTTCACATGCATTCTTGACTTCAGTATTTTTATCCTAACTGGACCTGCTTTTTGAGTCAGCCAATATGGTTTTCCAGGCCACATGTTCGGTTCCGGATTTTTTTTTTTTAATTGCATGCATATATACTTTGTAGAGACAGGGATCTCTCTATGGTGCCCAGACTGGTGTTGAACTTCTGGCCTCAAGAGATCCTCTCATCTCACCCTTCCAGAGTGCTGAGATTACAGGTGTGAACCCCACTTCGCCCAGGACACACGTTCAGTTCTTTGAGAGACATCTTTTTTGAATATATAAGTAAGATGTTTTCATTGAATATTTTATCCCAAGTTACAAGTATCCACTTCTGTAACATTAGAAAATTTTTTTATAATGTATCCAGTTGGTATATATTTGTGACCACTACAACTTAACTACTTTATTACTTTTTAAAATGATCATTAAAAGTCTGGCTTACACAGTTACAGAAGACTGACCTTTGTCCCTAGTCCCAGGTACAAATAAGAATATTTTAAGGTCAAGCACGGTGACTCAGCCTGTAATCCCAGCACTTTGGGAGGCCAGGGCAAGAGGATTACTCAAGCCTGGGGTTCAAGACCAGCCTGGGCAACTTGGTGAGACCTTGTCTCTATGTAAAGCACAAAAACTAGCCAGGTGTGGTGGTGTGCATCTATAGTTCCAGCTACATGGAAGGCTGAGGTGGAAGGATTGCCTGAGCCTAGCAGATCGAGGCTGTGGTGGCCATGAGTGTACCACTGGACTCCAGCCGGGGCGACAAGAGTGGGACTCTGAAAACAACAACAACAGAATATTTAAAAATAACAGGTGGGGAAGTGGGAGTGACAGTAGT
>NW_007257534.1:78311-80073 GCF_000164805.1 Carlito syrichta | reverse complement strand
GGGGTAGGCGGCACACCTCATCAACAAGAGTGCCTGCACAATGAATATTTGTGTACCCAACCCTGAATTGTACTCCACAGTTTTTTTTTTTGAGTTGGAGTCTCACTCTGTCGCCCAGGCTAGAGTACAGTGGCACGCTCCTGGCCACCGCATCCTCAACCTGTCGGGCTCTGGTGATTCTTCCGCCTCAGCCTTCCAAGTAGCTGGAACTACAGGCGCACGCTACCACCCCTGGCTAATTTTTGATTTACTGTAGAGATGTGGTCTCGCCAAGTTGCCCAGGCAGGTCTCGAACCTGTGGGCTCTGTCAATCCACTCACCTCGGCCTCCCAAAGTGCTGGGATTACAGGCTGAGCCACCGAGCCCAGCTGAACCCCATAATTTTAAAATAAAAAAATTTAAAAGTAAAAAAAAAATAACAAGAGGGGGAAATGAAAGGACATAATATGGAGTCAGTATGTCCAGTGAGCAGCCATTTTAACATTGCCTAGATCTGTCTTGTTTTTCTAGCAGCTCATTTTAATTTCCCCTTTAATCACTAGCCAAGGGCAAGATTTCTAAGAGGTTGCTACTGATAATTGCTTTACAATCCTCTTCCCAGCTTGTTTTGTAAACAAGGTAGCCTAATCAGCCCTTCATGTCCTTCTTGACACAGACCCTATCACAATGGCAGCAGTCATGTGACAAGCCCACTATCTCCTCTCTATCACCTACCATCGGTACCTGTGCTTACCTGCCCTACCTGATGACCTGAAGCAGACTACTACCTAATCACCTTAACAACCTGTCCCTATCAAAGAGAAGGTCCCTATCAAAGAGAAGGTTTAAAAGACATTCAGCTACCACGCCCGGCTGATTTTTTGATTTATTATAGAGATGAGGTCTCGCCAAGTTGCCCAGGCGGGTCTCTAACCCGCGGGCTCAGGCAATCCACTGACCTCGGCCTCCCAAAGTGCTGTTAATACAGGCTGAGCCACTGAGCCGGCTAATTTACTTTCTAAATAAACTATATTTTCCAATCTTAAAAAAAAAAAAGTCTGCCTCACAAAGGCAGTTTACACATGAAAGTGTGAATTCATATCCCTAGGAATAATGACTGAATGTGTGTTTAATTGCCTCTTTTGGCTGATACCATTAGCCAAAGCAGCCCAAAGCACCCCCTGCTTGAGGTTGTTTTAGGTTGTTGTGTCAACTCCAATTGAACCTTTGTATTCAAAATAAAGAAATTGCAGGAACTCCCCACAACAAGAGGGACTTTGTGAGTATTTGATTATAAAGTGACTGTTTTTTTCTGAGGGATAAGACTCTGATATGTAACATTCTTTTCCTGAATCTGGGCAGCTTTCTGGAGCAGTCCTCTGGGAGAGAGAGGAAGACTTAGGAAGACTGGAAGTGATAGCCATGATGTGGAAGCCAATGCAGCATGATACTGAATCTATAAGAGACAAAGCACAGGCTGGGTGCAGTGGCACAGCCTGTAATACCAGCAATTTGGGAGGTCGAGGTGAGAGGATTGCCTGAGCCCAGGGATTCGAGACCAGCCTGGGCAACTTGGTGAGACCTCGTCTCTACAATAAATCACACACAAAAACTAGTCAGGCTTGGTGGTGTGCGTCTGTAGTTCGAGCTACTTGGAAGGCTGAGGCGGGAGCTTCTGATTGCCTAAGCCCAGCAGGTCAAGGCTGCGGTGGCTGTGAGCATGCCACTGCACTCCAGCCTGGGTGACAGAGTGAGACTTGGACTCAAAAAAAAAAAAAAGAGA
>NW_007257534.1:73579-78291 GCF_000164805.1 Carlito syrichta | reverse complement strand
GGTTTTTTTTTTTTTTTTTTTTTTTAGTCGGAGTCTCATTCCGTCCCAGACAGGAGTGCAGTGGCCACTCTTGGCCACCGCAGCCTCGACCTGCTGGGCTCTGGCGATTCTTCCGCCTCAGCCTTCCAAGTAGCCGGAACTATGGGCGTGCGCTACGACGCCCGGCTAATTTTTGATTTATTGTAGAGATGAGGTCTCGCCAAGTTGCCCAGGCGGGTCTCGAACCCGTGGGCTCAGGCAGTCACTCACCTCAGCCTCCCAAATGCGCAGGATTACAGGCTGAACCACTGAGCCCAGCTAATGATAGCCATTCTTACTGAGGTTAGGTGGTATCTCAGTGTGGTTTTGATTTGCATTTCTGTGATGATTAGTGAGGCTGAGCACTTTTTCATGTGTCTGTTGGCTGCCTGCATATCTTCTTTTGAGAAGTGTCTATTCATATCTTTTGCCCACTTTTTAGTGGGGCTGTTTGTTTTTTTTCTTTTGGCACGGTTGAGTTCTTTGTGGATCCTAGATGTTAGGCCTTTGTCAGATATACAGTTGGTAAAATTTTTTCTCCCATTCTGTATTTTATTCTTTTTCTTTTCTTTTTTTTTTTAGTTGGAGTCTTACTCTGTCACCCAGGCTAGAGGGCAGTGGCACACCCTTGGTCACCGCGGCCTTGACCTGCTGGACTCAGGAGATCCTTCTGCCTCAGCCTTCAAAGTAGCTGGAACTACAGGCATGCGCCACCATGCCTGGCTAATTTTTTTTTTTTAAATTTATTGTAGAGATGAGGTCTCACCAAGCTGCCCAGTCTGGACTTGAACCTGCAGGCTCAGGCAATCCTCCCACTTTGGCCTCCCAAAGTGCTGGGATTACAGGCGTACGCCACCACACCTGACCTGTTTTATTTTTTTTATGAGTCGAGGTCTCACTCTGTTGCCCAGGCTGGAGTTCAGTGGCACATTCACAGCTCATGGCAGTCTTTACCCCCTGGACTCAGATGATCCTTCAGCCTCCTGCATGTGGCTGGGACTAGAGGCACATGCCACCATGTCTAGGAAATTTAAAAAATGTTTTCTAGAGATGAGGTCTTACTATGTTGCCCAGGCTAGTCTTGAACTTCTTGGCTCAAGCAAAATTAGCCAGACGTGGTGGCATGCACCTGTAGTCCCAGCTGCTCAGGAGGCTGAGATGGGAGGATTGCTTGACTCCAGGAGATGGCGGCTGTAGTAGCTGTGATCATGTTACTGCACTCCACCCTGAGCAACAGTGAGACTCCAACTCAAAAAAAAAAAAACTTATGACATGAATAGACCTCTGAACTTGTGTGTTCCCTTTTGCCATATCCGAAGTCATCAGTTGCCTCATGACTAGCAAAGGTGAGAGATATACTGTTATGATTAACATGTTATGTTATACATTCGGTATTAGGAGGGCTGGCCTGGGAAGTGAACAGTTAGGTATAACACTGTTTTGATGGGAAAATGAAAAAGGCCTAAGTAACTGACTTGCCATTGAACTTTCAGAACATAACTTCTTTGTGTGCTATGGCCTGCCTACCTGTAGGTGTGTGGGGGGGTGAGGCATCACAAAACTAAGAACTTTGGAATCCTTTGGAATTAAAAAAAAAGAAAACTAGTCCAGTCATGGTGGCTCATGCCTATAATCCCGGCACTTTGGGAAGCTGAGGCTGGAGGATTGTTTGAGCCCAGGAGTTCACAACCACCGGCTTTGTTTCTACAAAAAAATAAAAATAAATGAAATAACTAGCTAAATAAAAAAATAGCCAGGCATGCTGGCATATGCCTGTAGTCCCAGCTACTCAGAAGGCCAAGGCAGGAAGATTGCTTGAGGCCAGGAGGTTGAGGCTGTGGTGACTGTGATTGGGCTACCGTACTCCACACTGGGAAACACTCAGGCGAGTGGATTGCCTGAGCCTGTAGGTTCGAGACCCACTGGGGCAACTTGATGAGACCTCATCTCTACAATAAATCAAAAATTAGCCGGGCGTGGTAGCGCGTGCCTGTAGTTCCAGCTACTTGGAAGGCTGAAGTGGAAGGATCGCTGGAGCCCAGCCGGTCGAGGCTGTGGTGGCCGGGAGTGGCCACTGCACTCCAGTCTGGGTGACAGAGTGAGACTCCAACTCAAAAAGTGAAAACCTAAAGATAGTTTGCATATGAGAAGGACCCTTCCCAAAAAAAACCAGACTTATCTTTTAGAGGGTGGGCTGCTTGTAGTACAGGCTTCCCCCACTAGGTAAGTGTTCTAGTAACCTGTTGGCATCCATGGACCAGCTAGCGTTGTTGTGAGAAGCTGCATTGCAGAAGACATGTCCCAAGTTGTGGCAAACAGGTGGCTGGTTCTTCCATCATAACGATGAACCTGCCTACACCATGCTGAGTGTTCAGCAGCTTTTGACCAAAAAACGGCGTGACCCCATGCCCCGTCCTCCCTATTCACACGATCTTGCCCAGAGTAACTTTTATTTGTTTCCTCAGATTAAAAAAAAAAAAGATCCTCAAAGGGAAACGTTTTGCCAGAGTGGAAGAGGTGAAACAAAAAACGGCAAAAGCACTAAAAGGCAGAGTTCACAAAATGGATGAGTTCAAAAACTGTTTAGAGCAGTAGAAAAAGCATCTTGATAGGTGTATTGCATCAAACGGAGAGTACTTGGAAGATGACTGAAATTGAAACGTAGGAATAAATACACAATTTTGTATAATACATTCAATTTGGGGGGGTTCCCCTAGTATCTGTCAGTGAGCTCCAGTTTACAAAGAGGTGCAAAAGAGTTCAAAGACAATGAAGAGGGCCCAAGGTCAGACAGCCTGAAGGGTGGGCTAATGCATAGTGTTTCACTGAAGGGCAAAATGTTTTTCTATACAACTGGATGGTGTGTGTATAGTATTCCACGGTCTATAGTGGTTGCAGGGGACAGCCTACATGTGCAGTGTAGTATTATATAGTGTTATAGCACATACTCTGTTTTATCCATTCTTTCCTTGCTGATGGACACTGGGGTTGTGTCTTTATTTATTTATTTATTTTGAGTCGCAGTCTCCCTCTGTCACCCAGGCGGGAAGCCACTGCAGCCTTGACCTGCTGGGCTCAAGCGATCCTTCCGCCTCAGCCTTCCAAGTAGCCGGAACTACAGGCGTTTGCCACCATGCCCAGCTAATTTTTTGATTTATTTTAGAGATGAGGTCTTACCATGTTGCCCAGGTTGGTCTTAAACCCGTGGGCTCAGGCAGTCCTCTTACCTCTGCCTCGCAAAGTGCTGGGACTACAGGCATGAGCTACCATACCCAGCTTATATCTTTATTTTTACCTTTACTTACAATACAGTGCAGGAGAGGAAACATACCTTTTCCTTCTGCCTTCTAAGTTCTTGCCTGGGGCCCTTGTAACAAAAGACAAGTTAACAAGAGAACAGCATAGTTATGTTTAATATAAATTTTATGTGCCCTGGGGCCTTCATGAGGAAGTGAAGACCTGAAGAATTGGTGAAACCTGAGTATTTTTATGCTAGGTTTGATAAAGAGTGGAAATCATTATCATTGAAGACCATTGAAAAAACAAGGTAAGAAAAGAAAAGTTGCGGAGAAAAAAGATAAGACAAAGAGGGTGTGAGCGAAGTGTGATATGTTAGGAGAATCTTAGCAAGGCCTGCTGGTTCAAATTCCTCTCTGTGTCCCTTCATCAAGGACACTTCTTTTCTCCAGATGTAGGGAGGCTGCCCTTCCTTCACACGAGGGTTTTATGACCTGTGTCAAGGGATGGTCAGAAAGTTCTTCTTGTACCTGCCGAAGGTGTCTACTTTGGGGGAGTGTGTCCTAACTCCCATCAAATATGAGTGTCTTTTTTCTTTTAAGTTAGAGTCTCACTCTGTCGCCCACGCTGGAGTGCAGTGACACGTTCACTGCTCACTGCAGCCTCAACCCCTGGGCTCAGGTGATCCTTCTGCCTCAGCCTCCCAAGTAGTTAGGATTACGGGCATGTACCACCACACCCAGCTAATTGAAAAACAAACAAGGCCGGGCATGGTGGTTCAAACCTATAACGCCAGCACTTTGGGAGGCCAAGGTGAGAGGATTACCTGAGCTCAGGGATTTGAGACCAGCCTGGGCAACTTGGTGAGACCTCATCTCTATAATAATCAAAAAATAAGCTTGGCGTGATAGCACGCGTCTGTAGTTCCAGCTACTTGGAAGGCTGAGGCAGAAGGATTGCCTGAGTCCAGCAGGTTGAGGCTGCAGTGGCCGTGAACATGCTACTGCACTCCAGCCCGGGTGACAGAGTGAGATTTCGATTCAGACAAACAAACAAACTTTTTCTTATAGAGACAAGATCTTGCTGTGTAGACCAGGTTGGTCTTAAGCTCCTGGGCTCACGCGATCCTCCTGCCTTGGCCTCCCAAAGTGTTGGGATTATGGTGTGAGCCACCGCACCTGTCCAGTGAGTGTCTTTCTACACTTCTTCTTACCCACCTGTGCTGGAATTTCTCCAGGTATATTTTAAGAGGTGGAATTGCAGCCGGGCTCGGTGGCTCAGCCTGCAATCCTGTACCTTTGGGAGGCTGAGGTGAGTGGATTGCCTGAGCCCGTGGGTTCGAGACCCACCTGGGAAACTTGGTGAGACATCTCTACAATAATCAAAATGAGCTGGGCGTGGTAGCGCGCGCCTGTAGTTCCAGCTACTTGGAAGGCTGAGGCGGAAGGGTCGCCAGA
>NW_007257534.1:71501-73071 GCF_000164805.1 Carlito syrichta | reverse complement strand
TCATTTTGATTTATTGTAGAGATGAGGTCTCGCCAAGTTGCCCAGGCGGGTCTTGAACCCGTGGGCTCAGGCAGTCCACTCACCTCAGCCTCCTAAAAGGGCGGGATTACAGGTTGAGCCACCGAGCCAGGCTATGTACCCTCTTGAGGTTGTGCAAAGAACGTGGGCTAGAGCGTGGCCCAAAACAGGCTGTGCTGGAAAACCAGGTTATGGGAGGGAGAAAGGAGGAGTCCTGGCTAGCAAAAGAAGGCCTTGTCGTGTAGATGAAGCCTCCCATGTGGCAGTCCTCAGAGAGCAGAGATGGCAAGTGCTTTTGGCAGGCCTTTAGAGGTGTCAGGTGCTTAGTGTCTCCTAGATTCCAGAAGGGCCTGGAATGGGAAGGCCTGAATTCTCTACAGATGTAAATGTTCCCTCCAAAGCCAGCTTTGCAAGGCCATTTCCGTCTGCTGGCTCTGCAGCTGTTTTTGTAAAATATGTCAAAGAAATATATTCTGGGGTAAAGTATTTTTATTTTCTTCACACTCCAAAGTGGCTGTAGCCATGTAAACCCTCATTAGTGTCGTACTGGAGTTCTGTTTTTACCACACTAGACTTGACGTTGTCAGAATTCTGGTTTTTTTTTTTTGAGTTGGAGTCTCACTCTGTCACCCAGACTGGAGTGCAGTGGCCGCTCCCAGCCACTGCAGCCTCGACCTGCTGGGCTCCGGCGATCCTTCCACCTCAGTCTTCCAAGTAGCCGGAACTACAGGTGCGCGCTACCACGCCCGGCTGATTTTTTTATTTATTGTAGAGATGAGGTCTTACTGCCCAGGCGGGTCTCGAACCTGCGGGCTCAGGCAATCCACTCACCTGAGCCTCCCAAAGGCGCGGGATTACAGGCTGAGCCACCGAGCCCGGCTAGAATTCTTGTTTTTTTTAAAATAAGACAAGGTCTCCTTACGTTGCCCAGGCAGGAGTGCAGTGGCTATTTACAGGCACAATCATAGTGCACTATAGCCTCCAACTACTGGCCTCAAGTGATTCTCCCTCCTCAGCCCCCCAAGTAGCTGGTGTACCACCGTACCCAGCAGTCAGAAGTGTTAATTTGTGAAAAATAGTATCTTTTACATATGTTACAGATATCTTTTCTTTAGGCTCTTGCTTACATATAATCTTGCTTATGTTTGTGTTCTTATTTTTTTCTTTATAATAAGTTTGGGCTTTTGGAGGAAATCCTTCCCTATTCCAAATATAAAAACATATTCTACATGTTTTTTTTTTTTGAGTCAGTATCTCACTTTGTCACCCAGGCTGGAGTGCAGTGGCATGATCACAGCTCACTGCAGCCTTGACCTCCTGGGCTCAGGCAATCCTTCCACCTCAGACTCCCAAGGAGCTAGATCTATAGGCGCGTTCCACCATGCCTGGCTAATTTTTTTATTTTTATTTCTGCAGTGACAGGGTTTTGCTATGTAGCCCAGGCTGGTCTCAACTCCTGAACTCAAACAATCCACTCACCTTTGGCCTCACAAAGTGCTGGAATTATAGGCGTGAGCTGCCGTGCAGGGCCTCTGTATTTTTTTTTTTTTTT